>NC_057811.1:390828726-390834066 GCF_018294505.1 Triticum aestivum | reverse complement strand
ACATGTCTATATTAAGGGATCGGTAGATTGCATGTGTGCGAGGCATACTTAAAGCATCACGGAGATAAACAAGCGGTGCATATGCAAGTGCCGTAAAAAAATGAAGAGAGAAGTAATGTCTACGCGCGCGCTTGTGTGTGTGTGTGTGAGAGAGAGAGAGACAGAGAGAAAAATCTCAAAACAAAAGGCGCTCTGCTGGAATCCCATGGTATGTATTCATATGGTTCCGGGACTCGAGTTAACGTTAGGCATATGTGTGAGAGACATAATTATACTTTGAGACATTAGTGGCGGTGGGTGGGCGGAATTAAAGGGGTGGGCGTGTTCGACAGAGAGAGCGTGTGTGTTTATGTGTGAGAGACTTGTTAGAAATACGAATTCTAACCTTGACGGAGGGAGAGAAATACACGAAGTGCGCGTGTGTGATTCCGATGCCCACGAAGAAATGAGATATGTATGCGTGTGATAGAGATTGCACAATTCATTCACATATCACTATCTAGCAATCATGGACGTGGATCACTTGAACATAAATCAATATCTACTTCGTATCGTGGCCAAAGATACAATATCGATTCAACACTATAAAGATTGGACACTCACATATCACATTTTTTCTAAATAATCCTTTTCAATTGTGCATGCCAATGTTACAGTGACGTTTCTTCAAACAACCAATGTAGCTATCATGTACATGCACCATTGTTAATCTTGCATTCAAATTCATTAGTCTTGGATGATTTAAGGTTCTATTATGAAGTAATATATGTAATATTCATATATGAATTCAACGGGTATGCAATTTATGAAATGGAGGCTATGTAATCATATGAGGTAATACTTTTAAGTAGCGGACTACAATATCCATTTCTGTTGTGGGACTACAATATCCATTTCTTTCTGTGCGCCTCTACAATAACACGTCAATGCATTATGTTTAAAGTAAATAACCAATGGCACTAAATTATATATTTACACGAGAAATGAATAGGCTGAGCGTTTGATCCTTTTTTTGTGACCGCGCCTCTCCACCCATACGGTTGGCCACGCCTGTGTGAACGTCCAAGTTACCGGTGCATCATCCTCAGTTATTGTCGTTTTTCTGGGTGGACTTCACACCAGTTATTAACTGCTGACGTGTGCCCCGTGTACATAGTCTCGCATGACCTTCTCGCTAGCACTGTCCAAAATTAGTTGAAGCTGGATACGAACGATCCCGCAGGTGGCAAAATCTCCCGCCTCCTTCTAAAATTTCCGTCACCTAGTCTTTAGCATGCGAAATTCCCCTTTTGTCCTTGGTGCACGGAGAACAACAGTTACGATAGGGCCCTCATTTACATAATAGGTCGGGGTTGCTTTCATAACTTCCAGTCCCCCCCACCACATGGCACCCCCATTTCCTCTCCCCTCCCGCAAAAACGACTAACTCTACAGCACCAGAGCATCTTACATCACGTCGTCCGTACTTCATTGGCCTTTCTACCCCTCCCCTCTCAAAACCCTAGACTGCTCACCCACCAGTGTACCAGAGCCCATTCACTGCCAGCGGCATCCACCTCACCGAATCTACTTCTGCGGCCGCATCTACCCCTCCAACCTCCCCTAGAAATAAGTAGATTGCTCATCCATCACTCTACCATAGCCCATTCACTACCGGCCTTGTCCACGGCGCCGGATCTGCTTCACCGGTACTCTCATCAACCGCAGAGCATCTGCAGCGGCTCCTTCGTACTCCCTACTGGAGACGCTTCGTCAACACCCCCCGGAGCCGCCCCACCGATGGCCCCGTCGAGGGCCTCTGATCCTCTTCGCCGACACCTTCCTCAACCCTACCAGAGCCGCTTCGCCGACACCATCATCAATCCTACCGGAGTAGCTTCGCCTATACCATTTTCAACCCTGCCGTGGCCGCTTTGCCAACTCACAAGTCCACGCCTCAGATCCGCTTCGTCGCACCCTCGTCCAACCTACCGGAGCAGCTTCTGACGCCCCATCCACAACTGCAGATCCACATCGTCGACACCATCCTCAATCCAACCATCGGAGCAGCTTCACCGACGCCCTCGTCCACGGCCTCAGATCCACTTCGCCCACACCGTAGTCCACCCTACCGGAGCCGCTCCACAAACACCCTACTCGACGGTTCTAGATCTCCTTATCGGACCCCTACAGCCAGCGCAGCGTCATCACCCTTGACATTTCTAACATGATTCCCACCGTCTGGCAAGATGCCAAGCACCTCCCACGACTTAGGTACTTGTCACCTTTAAACCCGTCCAGCATTACCTGCCCGATGTACTTCAAATATACTAATAGGTCGCTATTTCATGTTATGCAGCTGGCAAAAACTACAAGGACGATGTTTCTTCTGGGTCTAACAGCTTGGCCAACCAAGATCCTGGACCGAGGCATTGCTATGATCTTGTAAGTGCGCCTCTCTCTCTCTTGTATTGTTGTGTGCCTGCCAGAGTGCTTTGCTAGGATTTTCGACGAGTAATCCCTTTCACAATGATTTCTACTACTGGCTGCTAAATTAGATATGTAGATGTCATGCATGATATTCCCTCCATTCCTAAATATAAGTCTTTCCAGAGATTTTACTATAGGCTACATACAGAGCAAAATGAGTGAATCTACACTCGAAAATGCATCTATATACATCTGCATGTGGTCCATACTGGAATCTCTACAAAGACATATATTTAGGAACAAAGGTAGTACATTACACAAAATCGTAAGTGGCATGTAGGAATTCCAGTGCACTACTCTAGGCTCCCTTAGAGTGCCTGCTAGTCCAGCACACAGAGTCATGGCTAGTTTAAGCTACACACAAAATCATTAATTGGTGGTTTAAATATGCGCAAGGGATATGCAATGTATTATCATGTAGAGATGTCTGAAATTAGCCGTGTCAACTTGCAGATAGGGTTACACAATGAAAAATTACAAGATGTATGTGGCAATTTCATGTAACATCGCAAAAAAAGGAGAGGCAACGGTGAGCCTATACAGTGTGCTATGGTAGGTCACTTCGGCCCAGTTCTTTTGCAGGATTCTACCAGAATCTACCCCTCTCTAGCTTCTCCTAGAATCTTTGACCCCCTTTTGTTTTAAAATCCTACCTAATTAGACCCTAACTAGATAGGATTGTAAAACAAATGTGGCTCAAAGATTCTGGGAGAATCTGGGTAGGGGTCAGATTCTGTGAGAATTTGGCAAAGAACTGGGCCTCCATTGCAATCATCGTGACATGTTATTTGTATGTCAGTTCTATTGGTCAAGTTTCTTAGAGACATTTATTACGAGTTATCCTAAGAAAATAAGCACCTTTGAATATAAGCTCCAGGTAATAGGCCAACCAGTTCTTTTGTCGGAGTAAATGACCACGGGTAGCCTCATCAACCCCCCATGGTATTTCAAGACATCGGGGCCAGCTGAGCCCCTCACGCCTCCCAGACGAACGGCGGGCTTCTTGGGCCGGCTGGTTTCCAAGGCCGGCTGCTAGAAGAAGGCGAGACATCAAAAGGCGGCCACGAGGGAGCGACTCCCAGCAGGTGGCCCCTCGTCCCCTCAAAGTTTGCACCCACATAACCGCGACGGCACGGGCGTGGCTACAGTGCGACCTGCCACCCCAAATCCAGGGCGGATCATGGCAACAGTGCGGTGTACCAAGCGGACACCCCTCGCTCGGTGCGGCACTCTTGCCACGCAGCCCGTGACATCACTTACATCAGGGGAGCCATTATCCCCATGATGGGCGATCGGTACGGCCTGCAGGTGGCGGGCTCTACCTGTCCGCGAGCCACCAGAAGGCGGCGAACCCCAAGCACGCGGCAACGAGGGCGGGCTGACTCCTAGCAGGCGGCCCTTCTCCCCCTCGGAGTCTACGTGCCATTAACCAGATGAGACGGGGTGTGGCTACAGTGAGCGCCCGCCAGGCGGCGGGACTGTAGCCATGCCCCCCGACAAAGCCTCCGTCATCAGGAGCGGGGCTACAGCATAAAGCAGTTAGCATGGCCCACAGGCGGCGGGCCTTACCTGTCGGCCGAGATCACAGCAGCCGGCGGGACCCACCAAGCGGCGGGCCCCAGCAGCCGGCGGAGAAGCCGGCGCCTAGAGACACTGACGGCCATGTCCTACACCCGGCCGGATTACCATTGTACCCCTGGGGGGTAGGCCTATATAAACCCCCAAGCTCCCCCATGCAAACATTTGAGATCGCACACACCCATATAGGGAGAGGAGTAGAGCTAGCCTTGCCCTTCTTCCTCTTCTAGCCGAACAACTCAAGGAGCAATCTTGTAGCTACTCAATGACGATGGTCATCATGCGGAGACCCCGCAGAGCAGGACTAGGGGTGTTAACTCCACGGAGAGCCCCAAACCTGGGTAAGATTCACAGGCGTATGCGGTCTCGCTCACTCCCGCTTCTAGAGCCCGGCGACGTACTCTTGTCCCCATGAATGATAAGCCACCCCCTGGCATATGTCGCTAGATATCCCCGACATTTGGCGCCCACCATGGGGCAAGGTGCACCGTCATCCAGAAACACGTTTTGGACGGGAACCCTCTTCCTTCCTGGTGAGCGCAGCCAGCCCGACACGCCCGATGGCGTTTGCGTCGACATGCTGCGTGGAGCGGAGGCCGCTTGCGCCGCGAGCTGCCTCGCTAATCTCATCGGCGGGATCCGCCTCTCCGATGAGGCCGCGCCTGGCGCGGAGGCAGCCAGCTCCGAGAGCTACCTCATCGACCTCCTCGTCAAGCTCCACATCGCCAGCGAGCCTACCTCCGATTTGGAGTCCGTCGACTCGACTGACCCGCCTGTCGACATGATCATCGACAGCGACGCCGCACCCTCTAATGCCTTCCCTGGCGACGTGCTGATCATCGACGACACTCTCCCTCCCGCGGACAGCGGCGCTAGCACCGTCACGGAGGTGCTGGTCATCATTAGCCACGACGGAGCCTCTGATAGAGCCGGCCAGGACCCGCTGCAGGCGGCGATGCGGGACCTGTCCGCGCCCATAGTGCCCGTTGCAGATGGCGAAACGCTAGAAGCGTGATGTGTCACGCTCCTCGACAGCGCCGGCAAGGTGGCGGCCATGAGACGCCTCACCGAGGCCTATTAGCGCGGGACGGTTCGGCAGCGCGGTGCGGCCATCGCCAGCATGCTGGGGGCCGACCGACCGGTCTACACCACGCCCCTGGAGAACTTGCAAGCCGCGCAGGCGGCGGCAGATAATCTAGATCACTTGGAGGGCGACGAGCAGCGCTGCATGACGGCATGCGTCCAGTAGCTCCTCGACGCGGCCGCCATGCAGCAGGAAGCTCACTTCCGCTT
>NC_057811.1:390767432-390828518 GCF_018294505.1 Triticum aestivum | reverse complement strand
GACCTCCCGGTCGCAAATAGCCAGTGCCCGCGACCGACAAGACCAAGAGCCGGCCGCTAGCCGCAGCCGCACACACATCAGCATCGAGCGCAACCAAGACGGCTGCCCACGAGCAGTGGAACGACGGGACGATCGTC
This sequence comes from Triticum aestivum, assembly GCF_018294505.1. Taxonomy (NCBI): domain Eukaryota; kingdom Viridiplantae; phylum Streptophyta; class Magnoliopsida; order Poales; family Poaceae; genus Triticum; species Triticum aestivum. The sequence goes on along the minus strand of NC_057811.1, from coordinate 390,828,381 downwards.
CGCCTCCCCCACGCAGGCAGACCGCGCTCCCCGCCCCCCCGCCTGTTGAGCACCCGACTCTCGGAGGCCGGCTAGGCCGCCGTGAGGGAGTCGGGGAGAGCGACGCCCACCACCGGATCGACCGACTGGTTCGGTCCTTGGCGGTAGAAGATGATGCAATCGGTCCGGCCTGTTTTGGCCCCCGCATTCGCAACGAGCCCTTCCCCAAAGGGTTCTCGCTCCCTCGAGATACGCCCAAGTACAACGGCTCCGTGAAGCTGGAGGATTGGCTGGTCGACTACTCCACCACCATCAGCATAGCAAACGGCAACAAGTGCGTTACCGTGAAGTACGTTTCGCTCATGCTCCAGGGCACGGCCCGGACATGGCTGAATAGCCTGAAGCCCTACAGCGTCAACAACTGACTGGATTTCGCCGATGTCTTCATCCGCAGCTTCACCAGCATGTACAAGCGGCCGCCCAAGCCCTGCCAGCTCTCCCTGTGCGTCCAAGGCCCGAGCGAGTCCACCCGCGACTACTTGACGCGGTGGGCTCAATTGCACAGCTCTTGCGAAGGGGTGCACGAGGTGCAACCCATAGACTATTTTACTGCCGGGTGCCGAGAGGGCACCCTAATCAAGCACCGACTCCTCTAAGACGTGCCGGCCACCCTCGACGAGCTGCTAATCATAGCAAACAAGTACGCCACTGCCGACTCCTACATGAAGTTGGAGCTTCGGGTGGACGCATCCGGGAAGGTGCTCACTCCGGCTCCTCAGACGCCGGCTGGTGATTCTAGTCGGCGCCAACAGTCGAACGACAACAAGCGCAAGGCCCCGCAGCCGGCTTCCACCAGCCAGCAGGTGGCAACATTTGAATATCAGCAGCCGGAGGGAAACCCAGCTCCAAGCGTCAGAAGGGCAGCAAGCCTGCTTGGTTGCCCGCCTTCTCTTTCGAACAAACCCTCGATGCTCCCTGCAAGTTCCACAGCGGCGCGAAGCCGTCCAACCACACCACCCAGAAGTGCCATTGGCTCACCCACATTGCCAAGGGCGAAGGACTACCGCCTCCGCCTGCCGGCCCGCCGGCCCCACCTCCTCAGCAGCAGGCGGCCCGTCCAGTCGCCGCCATCCAAGATGAATTCCCCGAAGAACATGGAGCCTATGTCATCTTCACCAGTGTGTCCGACGACGAGCACAGTCGGCATCAGCAGCACCGTGAGGTGAATGTTGTTGCCTCTGAAGTCCCAGAGTTCATGCACTGGTCCGAGAGGCCCATCAGCTGGAGCCGTGCCGACCACCCGGAGGTGATGCCTTCTCCGGGTTCCTACACCATGGTGCTGGATGCCACCTTTTCAACGGAGAGGCGAGCCTGTCGCTTTTCCGGAGTCCTGATTGACGGCGGTAGCAGCATAAGCATCCTCTACCATGACACTTTGGAGAAGTTGTGCATCAAGGAGAAGCAGCTTCAGCCCAGTCGGACTGTCTTCCACGACATTGTACCTGGCCTTTCCTGCTCTCCAATCGGCAAGATCAAGATAGACATCCTCTTCGAAGACAAAGATCACTTCCGCCGCGAGCCCATCTAGTTCGAGGTGGTCGACCTAGAGAGCCCCTACCACGTGCTCCTAGGCCGACCAGCTCTAGCCAAGTTCATGGCGGTGCCGCACTGTGCCTACCTCAAGATGAAGATGCCGGGTACCAAGGGCATCATCACCATAGCCGGCGACTACAAGAAGTCGGCCGCATAAGCTACCGCCAGCAGTCGGCTAGCCGAGTCCCTCGTGATTGCTGCAGAGAAGCGGCTCCTTGACCGGGTTGTGGCAATGGCCAACAAGCAGCCGGACCTGTCGCGAGACCCCAAGGAGTCGGAAACCCAGGGCTCCTTCCAGCCAGCCAAAGAAACCAAGAAGATACCCTTGGACCCAGAGCACCCGGAGAGGCACGCTATCATGGGGACCAACCTCGATAGCAAATAGGAAAGCGAGCTCGTTGATTTGCTCCGTGAGAATCGGGACATCTTTGCATGGTCTCCCAAAGACATGCTGGGTGTTCCGACGGATTTCGCCGAGCACAAGCTACATGTCAGATCTGACGCAAAACCAGTCAAGCAACCCCTCTGCCGCCTGTCAGAAGAGAAGAGAAGAATTGTTGGTGAAGAGATCGCCCGGCTTCTGGCAGCTGGCTTCATCATGGAAGTGTTTTACCCAGAGTGGCTTGCCAACCCTGTCCTTGTACTGAAGAAGAACAACAAGTGGCGCATGTGTATTGACTACACCAGCCTCAACAAAGCCTGCCCCAAAGATCCGTTTGCTATGCCTCGGATAGATCAAGTGATTGACTCCACAGCCGGATGTGAGCTACTGTCTTTCCTTGATGCCTACTCCGGCTACCACCAGATCAAGCTGAACCTGGCCGGCTGAAGACCGCCTTCATCACATTCGGAGCCTTCTGCTACCTGACCATGACACTCGGCTTGAGAAATGCCGGTGCTACGTTTCAGCGTTGCATGCAGAAGTGCTTCCTCAAGCAACTCGGCAGAAATGCCCACGTCTATGTAGATAACATTGTGGTGAAGACGGAGAAGTGAGGCACCATCCTGGAGGATCTCAAGGAGACCTTTGATAATCTACCCCATTTTCAAATCAAGCTCAACCCAGAGAAGTGTGTCTTCGGAGTCCCAGCCGGCCAGCTCCTTGGTTTCCTTGTCTCTAAACGCGGCATCGAGTGCAATCCTGTGAAGATCAAGGCCATTGAGCGGATGGAGAGACCCACCCGGCTGCGAGACATCCAGAAGTTCACCGGGTGCTTGGCATCCCTCAGCCGCTTCATCAGTCGGCTGGGCGAGAAGGCTCTTCCCCTGTACCAGTTAATGAAGAAAACCACTCACTCCGAGTGGAACGACAAGGCGGACGAGCCCTTCCTCCAGCTAAAGAAGATGCTGACCACGCCGCCTGTCCTGGCGGCTCCGGCTGCTAAGGAGCCCATGCTCCTCTACACCGCCACCACCAGCCGGGTGGTCAGTACAGTGATCGTGGTCGAGCTCCCAGAAGACGTCAAGGCACAGCCGGTCCAGAGGCCCGTCTACTACTTGAGTGAGGTGCTGTCAGCCTCCAAGCAGAATTACCCCCACTACCACAAGATGTGCTACGACGTGTGCTTTGCCGCCAAGAGGCTCAAGCAGTACTTTCAAGAGCACTCCATCACGGTCGTCTGCACTGCCCCACTTGCTAAGATCATAGGCAACAGAGATGCATCAGGCCGGGTGGCGAAGTGGGCCATCGAGCTAGGTCCCCACACCATCCTCTACCAGCCACGCACCGCCATCAAGTCCCAAGCACTGGCCGACTTCCTCGTCGACTGGGCCGAGACCCAGTATCTGCCGCCAGCGCTGGATTCCACCCATTGGTGGATGCACTTTGATGGCTTGAAGATGCGCACCAGCTTTGGAGCCGGCATCGTCCTCACCTCTCCCAAAGGTTACAAGCTCAGATACACACTGCCAATCCACTTTGCCGCCTCCAACAATGTGGCCGAGTACGAGGCACTAGTACACGGACTCCGGCTGGCCAAAGAGATCGGCATTTGCCGGATCCTGTGCTACGGTGGCTCGGACTTGGTGGTCTAATAGTCATCTGGCGACTGGGACGCCAAGGATGCAAACATGGCGAGCTATCGCTTCCTCGTCCAGCAAATCAACGGATATTTTGACGGGTGCGAGTTCCTTCACGTGCCACGGGCCAACAACGAGCAAGCAGATGCCCTGGCACGGATCGGCTCCACTCGGCAATCCATACCAACCGGCGTGTCCCTTCAGCGCCTCCTCAAGCCGTCTATCAAGCCTTCGCCGGAAACAGTCAGATCCGGCTTGGGGACCACAATAATTGGCACGGGGACTTCGGCAGGCGGCTCGGGGACTGCAGTGGTTGCACCCGGCCCGGGGGCTGCAGCACCCGGCCCGGCGACTTCAGAACCCGGCTCGGGGGCTGTAGCAGTCGGCCAGGGGACTTCAACGACGCAACAAGCGGCGGCCGACTCCAAACCGCCGCCTCCCAACCCAACCGCCCTGGTACCAGTGGCCGTGATGACAGTGGTCGAAGCACCATCATGGGCGCAGCCCATTCTCAACTTCCTGGTGAGCGGAGAGCTACCAGCCGACGAGATCTTGGCCCGGCAGGTGCAACACCGAGCAACAGCATACACAATAGTGAACAGAGAGCTTGTCAGGCACAGCGTGACTAGCGTCTTCCAGCGCTGCGTAGAGCCAGAGAAAGGCAATGCAATCCTCAGAGACATCCACCAAGGTGAGTGCGGCCACCATGCGGCCTCCAGATCCTTTGTCGCAAAGCTTTCCACCATGGATTCTTCTGGCCGACTGCTTTGGACAACGCCAAGGACTTGGTCAAGAAGTGCAAAGGGTGCTAAAAATTTAGCTCCAAGCAACACCTGCCGGCTTCTGCACTCAAGACCATCCCCCTCACTTGGCCATTTTCCGTTTGGGGGCTGGACATGGTGGGCCCATTCAAGACAGCACGCGGCGGCATGACCCATCTGCTTGTCGCCATGGACAAATTCACCAAGTGGATTGAGGCAAAGCCAACCAAGAAGCTGAACGGTCCGACTGCTGTAACCTTCAACGCAGATATCACCGTCCGGTACGGTATACCACACAGCATCATCACTGACAATGGCACAAACTTTGCCAAAGGCGCCTTGGCCCGTTTCTGGGCGACGCAGGGCATCTGACTGGACTTAGCGTCTGTTGCCCATCTGCAGTCAAACGGCCAAGTCGAGCGAGCAAACGGCCTCATCTTGTCCGGTATCAAGCCCCGACTGGTCAAGCCGCTGGAGCGCTCGGCCGGCTGCCGGATCAAAGAGCTGTCGGCCGTCCTTTGGAGTCTCCGGACCACGCCGAACAAATCAACAGGCTTCACTCCCTTCTTCCTCGTGTACGGGGCTGAGGCCATCATCCCAACAGACATCACGTTTGACTCGCCTCGCGTTACCATGTACACAGAGGTGGAGGTGAAGGAGGCGCGAGAAGACAATGTCGATCTGCTGGAAGAGGGCTGGCTGTTGGCATTCAGTCGGTCCGCCATCTACCAGGAGAGCCTGCATCGCTACCACTGCCGGAAGGTAAGGCCACGATCTTTCTGAGAGGGGGACCTTGTGCTCCGGCTGATCCAGCAAATAGCCGGCCAGCACAAGCTCTCGGCCCCTTGGGAAGGGCCCTTCATCATCAGCAAAGCCTTGGGCAACAACTCCTACTACCTCATCAACGCGCAGAAGCCCAGGGCGCACAAGAGGGACGATCCGGCAAGGAAACAGAGCGCCCATGGAACGCAAATCTTCTCCGAAGATTTTATAGTTAATGCAGTATGTATCACGCTACCTTTTGTGTTAAGAGCAAAGACATCGGGTCCCTCGAGGAGCACTCGGGGGCTACCCTTTTTATCTATATGATAAGATTATGCCTATGAATGTGTTATTTCATTCCTCCGCCGGCACCGGGTCCGACCAGTCGGCCTGGGGGCTCGCCGCCTTGTCCTACGTTGATGCCACCTACAGTCAGACAAGTAGTGTGCCGACATCTAAGCCCTCTCTTGCCTTAAGCCGCAGCTCGCAGAGCGACTGTCCGGCTGGCAAGAGCTAAAGGCAGGAAACGATGTCCACATGAAAAATGACTAAGGAAAAAACATCAGCATAGGCCAAGCCGGCTCCTTGCCTCACCGTCTGGCTGCTGAGCAGCCGGCCGACCGGCTTCTTACTTGACTTGCTACGTTCTAGGCGGCCGAAGTACTTGTCTATCCTAAACGGCCAAGTCCCTGACCCAGCCATAGACCCTAGATCGGCTGTAAGGCTGGCAGGGCGGCGGCCAAAGGAAGGCGGCAAAGGAAAAAGCCAAAAGGAACAGAAAAGCAAGACAAAGTTAGAACCCGGCAGAGCACAGCTTGTGCGATAATAAATTAATTTACCTAGCAAAGTCTCACAGCCAGCATTCAACAGAGTTTGAACATACACCCCAAGTGGGTGGAATTGCGACAACTTAACTTGTTCAAAAGATTACTAGAACAGGAAAGCAAGAAAGATAAAATAGCAGGCTAGGCCAGAGGAGCAGCAGGCGGATACGACAGGTCGGTGGAGGCAGAGGCCCCGGGTGGTGGAGTGGTCGACGGGTGGGTCTCGGCCTGGTCGGCACCACCAGCAGTCGGCGCGGCTGCGCGTGGCTCGCTGGTCGAGGCTTGGTCAGGCTGAGGCCGGTTGTTCGCTCCATTGTCCGGTGCGATGTCTTCACCGTCCTTGTCCTCTTCTTCTCACCCTCGTCGCTGGAGGCGATCTCCTTCGCCGAGTCCTCCCCATCCTCCAACTTCAGCCTGAACCGGTTGGGCGGCACCTCAGCGCCTTCCTCGTCCAGCTCGGGGATGAAGACGGTGGTGTTGGCATACTCGGCGATTACCTCCGCGCAATGGGTCAGCGTGCGGCTCACCGCCGCCAGCTTCGGTGCGGCCTCCTGCCGGAAGGTGGCTAGCTGGGCCAGATCCAGCCCTGGATACCAAGCCTTGAAAAACTCCAAGGCCATCCGAGCACCCGCCCGAGCCGCGGCACCCTTCCAGGCCTGAGCGCCCCACTGCTATCTCCAGCCAGTCGGTAGTACGGCTTGGGGTGCGCGGGATTTGAGCGTCTGGCCAGAGGACGGTCATCACCTGTGACCCGGCACGCTGCAGGCGGTGGAGCATCCGATGAGCCGGCTGCAGGCGCGTCTTGACGGCCAGAAGCTGCTCGCCAAGATTCTGGGGCGCGTTGGGTGCAATATCCACGCCTGCCCTCCTCCACACGTCACGCCGCGCCTCGATGGCCTGGCTGACAGCGACAGAATGACCGGGAAAGAATTTTGCGCAAAGAGAAAATCAAGAAATTAGAAGCCAGAAGCCCGCTCATGCAACAGTCGGCGGCTCATCAAAAGAAAAAATAACTTACCATCGATCGTATCCTTGATCTCGCCGTAGCTATCAGTCAAGAACTTCTCCCTCTTGGCCCAGTTCGAGCGTTGAGTCTCGAAGTCGGCCCTGAGGAGGTCTTCGCCCTCCTTCAGCTTCTGGAGCTCCGCCCTGTGCCGCTCCGCCTGGGCCGCCAACTCCTTGGCCAGGCAGTCGCACTCCTGAGCCACCTGGCTGCGTTCCTACTCCTTGGAGTGGAGCGCGGACTCAGCCTCGCCCAGGAGCTTCCGCAGATCTACGGTGGCCTCTACAAAGACAAGAAAATAAAGCATCAACACCAACCAAAGACAAGTAGTTGCCGGGAGATCCGACCCGACTACTCAGCAGTCGGCCCAAATCTCGGGGGCTACACCCAGCGGGTGCGCTGACGCGCCCACGCGGAAGAGAAGACAGAGTGCTTACTCCGGCTCTGGTTCAGGTCGGCGTTCCACTTGGCCAGCTCCTGGTTTTGGGAGTTGTAGGCTGCCACGCGGAGGTTGTGGTAGTCCTGCAACGAAGACAACAGAAGAAGAGAACAAGTCAGTACTCAGAGTTTACCTTGAAGATCCGAGCCGCCTACTCAGCAGCCGGCCCGGAACTCGGGGGGCTACACCCAGTGGGTGCGCTGGCGCACCCCCACGGAAGATTCCAAGAAATGAAAAACAAGAAGTAAATGACATACCCGGACAGCTGCCCGCGTTGCCAAGAACTCCTGCATAGATTGTTGGAGGGTGGCGCCCTGGGCGTTGAATCGGGTCAAGACATCTTGCACGGCCATGTTCAAGACACATGTGCCGCCCCCAGACGTCCAGTCCGGTGGGGCCGCACTGGTGGCCTCGGTGTCGGGCGCCGATGCGCTAGCAGCCCCGACCTCCAACTGCCTTGGCTCCGAGATCGCCCTCGCTGGGCGTTGGCGCGCGGGAACACGGACCACGGTAGTCGAACCCACAACCAACTCGCCGCCTGATGGCGGCACCAGCGGTGCATTAGGCCGACTGCCCTGCACGTCAGCAGTCGGCGGGCGCGGGGGCACCTCCGCCTCCAGAACAACAGGGCCACCTCCTCCCCTCTCCAAGGCTGGCTGGTCATCACCGGCCCCTCCCGTCGGCGCCTGGCTCTCCGGCACCGGCGGCTCTGCAAGCTACGGGCCGGTGGACTCTGGATCCCGGCTGCGAGACGCCTCCGCCTCCTACGCCTTGGCGGCCGCGTCCGCCTGCTCCTTGGCCGCTGCGTCGGCCTGAGCCCTGGCTGCCGCACCGGCCTCCGCTTGCGCTGCCTTGGCTGCCTCCGCCTTCTCCCAGGCCGCGGCCTCCCGCTCCTCTTGCACCTCCCGCGCGTTCCTCTCCATCGCCTCCTGGAGGGCGGCGAGTGGGTCCACGCGGCGGGGGTCTGCGGAGCCATCTGCCGCCCCAAGCACCGAGCCGTACGTGGCTCGTGACAAGGAAAGTGGGGCCCTACGCGCCAAAGGGAGAAGGAAATAAGAAGATCGCAAAGATAGAAGAGAAGAAAAGCAAATGCAAAACAAAATGCAAGAAAAGTCAAGACACTTACGCGGACACCAGCGGGAGCCGCTTTGGGCCTTTCTAGAGGAGGGCGGCCTTCGCGGCGGCCTCTTGCCGCTTAGTCACGGCGGCCGAGGTCTTGGTCTTGTTGGGCCGACTACCGAACAACCTGGCGTCGGCCCGATGCTTCGGCGCGCCGCCTGCTGTAGTCGGCGCGGCCAAGGAGCTGGCGCCTGTCCTGCTGGCACCAAGTGCGCGGCACGACTCGTCATCCCCCTCGTTGTCGTCCGGCCACTCCCCGAGGCCGCCTCCTAAGGAGCCGCCTGCTCCCTCGCCGCCACCTCCAGTGGCGTCGTCCTCCTCCACGGCGGCCGCCCCAGTTCGGGGTCGTCCAAGTCGCTTTCCGCGCGGTCCGGTAGGTACTAGTGGCCTAGTGCCACGTGTCGTTTTCCGTCTGGCCTGGGAAGCACTGCATGGCGGCCGAGTGGTCAGGCGGCAGGAAGAAACCCATGCAAACAAAGAAAAAAGAGAGCTAGAAAGCTTACCGCAGGCGGCGGGTTGGCGCGGCTGTACGACTCCTTGCCGAACCGCCAGTCCGTCTTCGAGAGCTTGCAGTCGGAGAAGAAATTCACCAGCCGGACCAGCTCCATGTCCGGCAGCACTTTGGTGCACATCCGGCAGGGGTCTCGACGCCCGCACATGCAACTGATTATGTGGGGCTGGGCTTGAAGGGGCAGCACCCGGCGCTCAACGAAGGCGGCCAGCGAGTCTGAGGCCCGGAGGCCCTCCGATGACAGGTTCTTCGGCCGGAACTTCCAGTTAGGGCGCGGCTCAGCAGTCGAGCCGGCTGCGTAAGCTGGCAGGTTGGCGCAATCCCGTGATGTGTGGATGTTCTGGACATAAAAATAAGATTTCTGCCATAGCTTGACCGACTGCAGCAGTGCGAGGGCCGGGAAGTGGACCCCGCTGCCGGTGCGCCACATCGTGACGCAGGCCCCGCACTCAGCCGCCTCGTCCTTGGCGGCGGTGCCGAGCTTGAGGTAGAAGAGCTCTCCCCACAGCTCCAGCATCGACAGGACGCAGAGATATCCCTCGCAGAGGGTGACAAAGGCGACCAACAACACCACCATGTTCGGCATGAGGTGGTGCGGCTGGAGGCGGTAGTAGTCGAGGAACAAGTGAAGAAAACCGCTCGCCGGTAAGCCGAAGCCGCGAAGAAAATGCGATCGGAAGACGACGCGCTCGCCGTCCTCCGGCACCGGTGAGATCTCCGCCTCAGGAGGAACGCGCACCTTCACATTCGATGCGCGGGGAAGCCATCGCGTTTGGCAGAGGAACGCCAGGGGGTCGTCATGGACATTGGAGCAGTCCCAGTTGCCTGAGTGGCCGTCACGCGCCATGGGCTCCATGTTTGGCAGCGGCACGAGGTGGCTGCGCAAGGGCGAAAGCGTGGCGATGCGGAGAAATCCAGCGACGGCGGGCTGCAGCTGCGCTCAGGCGATGAGAGAGGGCACAGCGGCAGCGGGAGGAAGCAGAGGAAGAAGAAGACGTAGGGCGAGGGGGGCGCGTGTGTGTTCTGCCGCCCTCCTCCCACTACTTATAGCCCCCCGGCAGTGAAGCCGAGGGGGCGAGACGTGGTGGGCGCGGGATTAACTAAGCCCACTCCCCCCACGACCCCGCATCTCCTGCGCCATAGCGGCATGCACTTAACGCACCTGGGATGCGCAACCGCCCGCCTCGACCGCAGCGGATCCGCGCGCGTGCTGAGGCTCCGTAGTGGAGGGCCCAGGCCTGTGGCGATCTACCGTCGCGTGCGTGGGCTGGCCGGCCGGCCTGGCCTGCTGACGCCGCGTGGGGGACGAGCAACGTCTGGCAAGCCTACCACCCGGCTGGCTCGCCGCCCGGCTAACACCAAGACGATTCGAATTCACCAGGCGGGCGGTTCGGCCTCGGCCAGCTCCTGGCAGTCGGCACCTCCCGAAGACGGACGAAACAAGATTACCAAGACACTCAGAGTAGGAAGCTGCTGAGGCTCCTCGATTTCGGCCATGGCGCCCCACCAGCTTCGGGGACTACTGTCAGAGTAAATGACCACAGGTAGCCTCATCGACCCCCCATGGTATTTCAAGACATCGGGGCTAGCTGAGCCCCTCACGCCTCCCGGACGAACGACTGGCTTCTTGGGCCGGCTGGTCTGGGAGGCCGGCTGCTAGAAGACGACGAGACATCAGAAGGCGGCCACGAGGGAGCCGACTCCCAGCAGGCGGCCCCTCGTCCCCTCAAAGTTTGCACCCACATAACCGCGACGGGACGGGGCGTGGCTACAATGAGACCTGCCACCCCCAAATCCAGGGCGGATCGTGGCCACAGTGCGGTGTACCAAGCGGACACCCCTCGCCCGGTGCGGCACTGTTGCCACGCAGCCCATGACATCACTTACGTCACGGGGAGCGATGCTCCCCACGATGGGCGGTCGGTACGGCCGGCAGGCGGCGGGCCCTACCTGTTCGCGAGCCACTAGAAGGCAGCGAACCCCAAGCATGCGGCAATGAGGGTGGGCCGACTCCTAGCAGGCGGCCCTTCACCCCCTCGGAGTCTGCGCGCCATTAACCAGATGAGATGGGGTGTGGCTACAGTGAGCGCCCGCCAGGCGGTGGGACTGTAGCCATGCTCCCCTCGACAAAGCCTCCGTCATCAGGAGCGGGGCTACAGTATAAAGCAGTCAGCATGGCCCGCAGCCGGCGGGCCCTACCTATCGCCCGAGATCACGGCAGCCGGCGGGACCCACCAAGCGGCGGTCCTCAGTAGCCAGCGGAGAAGCCGGCGCCCAGAGACACTGATGGCTGGGTCCTACACCCGGCCGGATTACCATTGTACCCCTGGGGGGTAGGCCTATATAAACCCCCAGGTTCCCCCATGCAAGGGGTTCAGAACCTTTGAGATCACACACACCCATATAGAGAGAGGAGTAGATCTAGCCTTTCCCTTCTTCCTCCTCTAGCCGAACAGCTCAAGGAGCAATCTTGTAGCTACTCTATTGACGATAGTCATCATGCGGAGACCCCGTAGAGCAGAACTAGAGGTGTTATCTCCACGGAGAGGCCCGAACTTGGGTAAGATTCGTAGTCGTATGCGGTCTCGCTCACTCCCGCTTCTATAGCCCGGTGACGTACTCTTGTCCCCATCCATGATAAGCCACCCCCTGGCATATGTCGCTAGATATCCCCGAAATCTCTTCATTGCATGCCTTTTCAGCTTATCTTTGCTATGATCAGTGAAAAGTCTAGATTGCATTATATTTTGTCATTTTGCTGCCCATATGAAAATTAATTTGACTTGCAAACATCACAAATTGAACCCAGTGCAGTCATTAATATGATAGGAAAACAGACTGTCAATATTTGTTCAAAATGCAAATAGAAAGATACCATCTACTTGGCACAATCTACTTTGGTCAATGTCTTCCCTAGAGTTCCCATTGCCTAATTTAAACGAAGAACACATGACCCAAATTTCAATGAAGAACAATTATTTATCGAAATTCGATGGTCCAAGTGGCTGGTTATTATCATATAGCAGAACCACCTAAAGCATCACGGCAGCAGCTTATAGCAACTCATCATACAACAGCAGCAGCAGCTCATAGCAACTCATCATACAGCAGCAGCATGTGCAATGCATCATATACCAGCAGCAGCTCATAGCAATTCATCATATAGCAGCAACAGGAGCAGCTCATAGCAATTCATCATATAGCAGTAGCAGGAGCAGCTCATAGAAATTCATCATACAGCAGTAGCAGGAGCAGCTTATAGCAACTCATCATATAGCAGCAGCAGCTCATAGCAATTCATCATATAGCAGCAACAGCTCATAGCAATTCATCATATATCAGCAGTAGGAGCAGCTCATAGCAATGCATCATATAGTAGCAGCAGAAGCAGCTCATAGCAATTCATTGTATAGCGGATCAGAATGAAAATTTGGCAAAAAATCATAGGAGATCCTCGCCTTGTTGGACGAGCTCATCCTTCAAAAACACCTCAAGGCCACGGCCTAGGAGGAGGGGAGGGGGAATGAGGTGCCTTCTTCCGCAGTGTGGCATCGGCCGTAGTTGTGTGGCACCCGCTGGAGTAGTGCATTGGACGGACCACAGCGGAGCAGATGCTGGAGACCATGAGAATAGGGGGCGGTGCCACAGGGAGCAGCAGCCGGGGAGATTTGGCCCTACCTGCCGGCCATGTAGCCTAGCTGGACAGAGCATCATCGAGGACCAGGCCAGATGGGACCAGTGGCGACGGCTCACTGGAGGAACCCTAGCGCTGCAGGCAGGGGATCCAGGTAGAGGGAAAGGGGAGAGGAGATGCAAGCGGGCAGGGCAATGAATGCTTGCATATTTTTTTTACTTGAGGGTCAGGTGTCACGCGGGTGTGAGCAGTGGAATTTTGAGTGTAATATAGGCAGACAATAGAGTCATTTCACTATTCCCCTTCCCTTCAATTTTTAGTGCGCTTCTACGCGAAACACCCCCCTCCAAAGCGAAATAAGTTAAGCCCAGGAACTCAAAAATTACATCTTTACATCTTTTATGGCTTATTTTGACAATAAGATCTGAAAAAGCGGAATAGAACTGACCCTTAACCTGCAATTCAATTGTGTGTGCAATGATGAATCACTCTTGCCTGCTATAGTGTACATTTAGGCATCATCATACATGGCATAACCTAATACATGTGCATTTCATTATAGAATCTGAAATATGCAATGTTTATGTTAGTTCATACGTTGCACATGATGTTTAAATGCCCCTTAAATCTGGTCAGTCAAGTGATGGTCTTTAAGCCTCCTTCTTTGCTTCTTTTCTTTATATGTAAGATTGGCTCACACATCTGTTCAATTGCTTGTTTGTATCAGCCAGCCATACTAGGACTGTTTGCTTTGATTACTTGTTGTTCTTGACCTAACACTCTAACAGAGCTTGTCAATGATTTAAACACTAAGGGATGTTGTAGTGGGGGCTTTCCTAACTCATAGGTGACATAAATCTTTGGCTGTACACTAAAGTAGGCTCTCCAAGAGTACCTAGAGATCCAGTTCGAAGGTATGCCTAGTTTTTACATGTGGTGTTGTTTTGTTATAATCTCATCCTTTTGTGTTGTTCACAGATGGGAAAGTATGCATATTTATCTTCCAAGGAGACCAGTAAATAGTTTGTGTCACCTTGCAGAGGGGGTGCAATGAAGATAAGATTGAGTATTTCCAAGTACAAGATGTTTGGAAGGAGCCTGGCAAGAGAAGGAGGAGCAACGCTGAGACTGTTCAACCAGTTAAGGTAAGTCACTGTATTACAATTACCAGGACATCCTATTTGTCTAACATTGTGCTTGCATAGGGTTCTTCACCTGTAACCCAATCATTGGGCCATTGATTAAAACCCCCTCACTCACTACTATATGATGTTCTAACTTTTTTGTAAATCAGATGTATGTAAACACATTTTAATGTGTCTGTTCACTCATTACGGATGTAGTCTACTTTTAAATATCTAAAACATCTTATAGTCGTGAACGCTGTGAAACTGCTTCCTGCCATGGTAGAGTTGTCGATGTCATAAATGTCATAACCAAACGCATATTCACATCATTAGCCTCCCTATCATTACTAGGATATTGATTACACACTAGTCGAGATACTTCATATGGGGCAAACAATATTACATTACGTGTTCCTTTATATACTAAATGTAGCTAGGCCATGGATGTTATTGAGGCGTCCATGTATGCATGCTGCCAACTCAACAGTTCAATTGCTTGTTTGTTTCAGGCATAGTTAAATTGCTCTTTTCAATTGCTTTATTTGTCCTCAATTAATGAGATGCCCAACCAATGATGTGGGATGTTGGGTACTTGTATAACTATTAGTTGACATAATTAAAGGCCTTATCATTTAATTACTCTGGCGAAGTGTGCCTGAAGCTTTGAAGTCTATTAACCAACTATTACTGCATGAGGCTCACAATCTAGTTTATACTAGGCCAATGATTGCATAGTTTTGCTTGTTGTAGTAGGTTTTAATGAATCCCTCTGCTATTCATTATGCTCCCTAAGACTTTAATTGAGCTACAGAATGGCCAACGGCTTGCTTACTTATACGCAATGTGTTGCCTAAATTTGTAACCCGTTTGTGTCTTGGATTTGGCCCCAACATCATGCTCCTGTGGTGACCTAAGAGAGATTTCTGTATGCGGGCTGCATAGACTATTGTTTTTATAATTTTTAAAATATCACCTGCTTACGCTTCATGACGTGTAAAATTATTGTTAGTCTTGTTTTGCCATGTACAAAATAGTCTATCTTGCTCGCTTCACTATTGTAACTATATTTTTGCCCTAGTCATGTGTACTTACAGAAACATTTCAGGATGAAGTAACATTAACACAAATATCTGCGAGCAGTGCGGCATGGCCGTTACCAAATGATTATTGATTGGAATTGGAATGTGCTGGTGTTCTCGAGCATCAACTAGAGGTGGCAAGACAACGTGTATATGATTCTCAACGTGCAATCAACAAGTTGAGACCGGACTTGCAGGTATTAGATGAAGGAGTCAAAAAATTAAACGAGAAACTGAGGTAACCATGAAGGAATTGGAGATTTTGTAGACTGAAATTTGTGCTATCTGAATCCGGCCAATCCTATTTTCTGAAGAGATTATATTTCAAATGGTAAGTTCTGTTGATGCGTGTCCATGATGTATGAGCTTTATTTGCCCAGTGGATGTAATTTGTTGTTTGTGTGCGCTTTATTATCACTGGTGCCGAACTATAAAGCCAGTGGATATAATCAACTGTAATTTCTTTATTGTATAGTGTAGGATTATTCTATGTTTCTATGCCTTAGTCTTTTTATTGTATAGTGTATGTTTTTAGAGGAGATAGTATAGAGTAGGATAATTCTTTGAATATGCTATATCGTTGATATGGGGGCCAACATTGCCAACATTACCTGGATTCCACACAAATGAACAAACATGTGTAGTCAAAGCGGGACTTAATTGGGCTGGTCGAAATAATATTTAGTGGAGCCCAAATGATGTGGCCCACCGAAACAACGACTCTTAGCAGGCCGTTAACAGGTCGAAAGCTCGATAGGGCCGTATAAATGGAAATGTCTCACGGGCCTCTAGCAGGCCGAAATAAATGTCAATTTTGTCTCGGCCCTTTTACTTTACGGGCCAGTAAGAGGTCGAAAGTGTTATGGGCCAGAGGAGGCCCAATTAGCAAACTAGGCTTTTAACAGGCCGAAAGTCGCATCGGAAATTTTGCCCTGCGGAACATGGGCCCCTAAAGGACCCAAAGTCAACGGCCCAACTGTTGTGTTGGCTGTTAACAGGCCAAAAGACAAAATGGGCTAGGAAATGGCCCATTTACCAAATGGGCCGAGGATAGGCCTATAGTCACAACGGGCTAGAATTGGCCCAACTGCAAAATGGGCCGAGAAAAGACCGGAAGACGTTCTGGGCCGTTAACGGACTAGAACTGACGATGGGCTGCTAACAGACCGAAAGAAGCTCGGGCTATAATTGGGCCCAAAGACGTAGCGGGCCGTTAACAGGCTGAAACTGATGATGGGCTAGAAATTGTCAAATCTATAATGGGCCTTTGATGGGTCGATTCTGTGTAACTTGTATGGGTCGTGCTTGTGAATGGGCCTGACTCAAGTAGGCCGCTAATGGGCCGGCCTGCTTCTTTTGAGAGGCCTGACCTTTTAACCTGAATGGGCCACTGTTGGGCTACGACACGTATCGATGTGTCATAGGCGCGTCTCGTCCATTCGCTGGATGACAACTTTCCGAACGCCGGGCCGACACGTGGATCTGCCGGCGAATAAGAATTTTACACGTGGAAAATCCCCATTGGTCTGGGCTGTTAACGGGTTATCGGATCCAAACCGGAACCCGATAGCTTAACGGCGATCCATTACGGTGGATGCCACGTGTCGGTTACCCTTGACGAAAGCACTTCTATGACGCGCGATTTATCGTCATGGAAGTGGACACTTCTCTGATGATAATTTTGGTAATGTCATGGAACACTTCTATGATAGCACAGGTATGACTATCTTGATTCTATCATAAAATCGTCATGGATGTACGTGCATGAAAGAAAACGTGACCTACTGTGACAAACATGTATCATCACCGAAGTGGTTTTTTTGTAGTGCATACCAAAATCATATAAAATTGTTGTAAACATGGCATGAATACTCCATAAATTATAGATACGTTGGAGACGTATCAGCATCCCCAACCTTAATTCCTACTCGTTCTCGAGTAGGTAAATGATAAAAGAATAACTTATGAAGTGTAAATGCTACCTAACATGTTTATCAAGTAATCTTTCTTATTGTGGCATGAATATTCAGATCCATAAGATTCAAAACAAAAGTTTAATATTGACATACAAACAATAATACTTCAAGGATACTAATAAAGCAATCATGTCTTCTCAAAATATCATGGCTAAAGAAAGTTATCCCTACAAAATCATGTAATCTTGTCATGCTCTATCTTCATCACACAAAGTATAAATCATGTACTACCCCGATATTGGTCAAGCAATTGTTTCATACTTTTGATGTTCTTAAGCCTTTTCAACCTTCAAGCAATACATGAGCGTGAGCCATGGATATAGCACTATAGGTGGAATAGAAGGTGGTAGTAGACAAAAAGGAGAAAGAAATTCTCACATCAACTAGGAAAATTAATAGGCTATGGAGATGTCTATCAATTGATATCAATGTGAGTGAGTAGGGATTGCCATGCAATGGATGCACTAGAGCTATAAGTGTATGAAAGCTCAAAAGAAAACTAAGTGGGTGTGCATCCAAATCGCTTGCTCACGAAGACCTAGTGCACTTTTGAGGAAGCCCATGATTGGAATATACAAGCCAAGTTCTATAATGAAAAATTCCCACTTGTAATATATGAAAGTGACAAAACATGAGACTCTCTATCATGAAGAACATGGTGCTACTTCGAAGCACAAATGTGGCAAAAGGATAGTTACATTGTCCCTTCTCTCTTTTTCTCTCATTTCTATTTTATTTTTTCTCTTTTTTTAATTTTGGGCTCTTTGGCCTCTCTTTTTTGGGTCTTTGCCCTCTTTTTATTTATTAAAGTCCAGAGTCTCATCCTGACTTGTGGGGGAATCATAGCCTCCATCATCCTTTCCTCACATGGGACAATGCTCTAATAATGATGATCATCACACTTTTATTTATTTACAACTCAAGAATTACAGCTCGATACTAGAACAAAGATATGACTCTATATGAATGCCTGTGGCGGTGTACCGGGATGTGCAATGATCTATTGTGACATGTATAAAAAATATGAACGGTGGCCAAAGCCACAAATACTATGTTAACTATATGATCAGGCAAAGCATTATGACAATGATGGTATATGTCATAATAAAAGGAACGGTGGAAGTTGCATGTCAATATATCTCGGAATGGCTATGGAAATGCCATAATAGGTTGGTATGGTGGCTGTTTTAAGGAAGGGTATATGGTGGGTTTAATGCATCGGCGAAAGTTGCACGGTACTATAAAGGCTAGCAATGGTGGAAGGGTGAAAGTGCGTATAATCCATGGACTCAACATTAGTCATAAAGAACTCACACACTTATTGCAAAAATGCATTATCCATCGAAGCAAAGTACGAACACGCATGCTCCTAGGGCAGAGGTTGGTAGGAATTAACCATCGCGCGCTCTCACTGGTACAACGAGGTTCTATACAAACGGTTTTTTCTGAATCGTTGCCAAGTGAGTGACTGCGATAGGGGGTCCTTCCCACACGACCTAGAAACCTTCAAGGATATGCCCTCATGGCACACACACTCGGCAAAATGAGGTTATGTGCGACCGGCAAGCAATCAAATACAGTTATACGTATAGTTGTGCTAAAAAATACAATTATACAGGCCAAATCGTTTCCGGTCGTAAGTACATCCCACATAGTCAGTCCCGGCTAAACGTTTTCGTTCGTATGTACATTCCACACAGTCAATCCAAGGAATATGTTTCCTTTAGTATGTACATCCCACACAGTTAATCCAAGAAGTATGTTTTTGTTTGTATATGCATCCCACACAGTCAATCCAAGGAAAACTTTTCCGTTCGCAGGTACATCACACACAATTTTCCCCATTAAATCGTTCATGACAGCGTTGTCATTGCACATATATTAACAATTTTATCATTTACGTTATGGAATGCATCACACACGGTGCGTAGAAGAAACTGTGTGGCAAAGGTTGTCCATCACACACACTTTTTATGTGGTAAACGTTTGCGCAAGGTGGCCTAACGCAAACAGTTTTCAAGAGGATTCGTGTGTAATTGTTCATTGATCAAACACGGTTTATTCCTAGAAACTCAGGGTGTTCAAAACCGAACTGAAAACCAAAAACCAAATCGAGTTGAAATTTTGGTTTTTTCAGTTTTCGGTTTCAGTTTTGAATTTTAGAAACCATTTGATCCTCGATTATTTCGGCGAATCTTACCCAGGTTCGGGGCTCTCCTAGAAGATAACACCCCTACTCCTGCTCTGCGGGGTCTCCGCATGATCACTCAAGCAACAACGATGGTTACAAGCTTGCTCCTTGAGCTGTTTCTCTAATTGGGGGAGAAGAACAAGTCTAGCCCTAGCTTCCTCTCTCTATATGGGTGTGTGGATGAACTAGAGTCTGAACCCTTTGCATGGGTGCCCTGGGGGGGTTTATATAGGCCTAGCCCCTAGGGGTACAAAGGTAATCTGGCCGGGTGTAGGCCCCGGCTGTCAGTGTCTACGATCGCCGGCTTCTCCGACGGCCGCTGGGACCCGCCGTCTGGGGGGCCCGCCGGCTGTCTCGTACTTGGCCGACAGACCGCGCCCGCCACTTGCGGGTCCTGCTGGCCGCTCAGCACTGTAGCCCTGCTGGTAATGATGCATGCTTTGTCGGGCGGGCGTGGCTACAGTACCGCCGCCTGGCAGGCGTTCACTGTAGCCACTCTCCGTCTCTTCTGGTTAATGGCGCACAAACTCCAAGGAGAGGAAGAGCCGCCTGGTCAGGGGCCGGCCTCCCTACGAGCCGACTGGTCTGGGCTCGCCACCTTCTGGCTCCTTGAGGACAGGTAGGGCCTGCCGCTTGCGGGCCGTACTGACATCCCGTCGTGGGAGCATGGATCCCTCTGACAGGGGTGATGTCATGGGCAATGTGGCAACGGTGCCGCGCCGGGCGGGAGATCTCCGTTCGGTACGGCGCACTGTGGCCACGCTTGAGCCTAGATTTGGGTGTGGCAGGGCGTGCTGTTGCCACGCCCTGTCTCCTCGCATTTATGTGGATGCAAACTTTGAGGACGCCTAGGGCTGCCTGCTGGGCTTTGCCGTCTCCTGGCAGCTGGCCGCTTGGACCAGCCAGCATTGAGGAGGCAGCGCTTGGCTGTTGGAATCTTTAGGGAGCAGCCGGCCCCGATGTCTTGAAGCGCCATGTGGGGCCGATGAGGCTACCCGTGGCCAGTTACTCCGACAGTAGTCCCCGAAGCTGATGAGGCTCCACGGCTGGTGAAAGGAAGGAGCCTCGACAGCTTCCTACTCCGAGTGCTTCATTTGATCTTGCTCTGTCCGTCTTCTGGCGTACCAACCGCTAGGAGTCGGATATGTTCAGGCAGGCCGTCTGGTGGTTTTTGAAATGTCCTGGCGGGAGCTCGGTGGTACGCCAGCCTGGCGCCAGTCTTGTCGCCTGTCAGCGGCACGCCACGTGTTGCCAGCCGGCCAGGCCGCCTGCCAGCCCACGCGCGCGATGGGACATCACCGCAGGCCGGGGCCCACCACTACGGGGCCTTGGCACGTGCGCGGATCCGCCGTGGCCGAGGCAAACGGTTGGGATTCCGTGGCGTGATTACTCCACGCCGTTACTGCGTGGTTAATGCGGGGTCATGGGGTCATGGGCACAGTTAATCCCACGATCCCCACGCCCCGTCCCCTCTGCTTCGCAGCCTAGGGCTATAAATAGGGGGAGGAGGGGGCGGCATTAGCACACGCGCCCTCCTGTCCCTCTGCCTTGCTCTTCCTCTTCTCTCTTTGCGCCGCCGCCGCACTCCCGCAACTCACCGAAGTGCTGCCGCGGCCCATCGTCACCAAGCCCGGCCTTTCCGCCGTGCCATTCCTCCGCCAACCTCGAGCTTCCATGGCACGAGTGCGAGCCGGCGACTGGGATGGCTCAATTGTCATTGAAGACCACATCACCTACCTGCGCAACATGCGACAGTTACCCGGCGAGGGCTACGTCAGGGCGTGCATCCCGCCTGAGGAGGAGATCTCGCCGGTGCTGGAAGAAGGCGAGCGCGTCATCTTCCACTCGCATCTCCTCCGTGGCTTCGGCCTGCCGGCGAGCGGCTTCCTCCGCTCCTTTCTCTAGTTTTACCACCTCCAGCCGCACCACCTCACACCGAATACGGTGGTGTTGCTGTCGACCTTCGTCACGCTGTGCTAGGGCTACCTCGGCGTTCTCCCCACACTCGAGCTGTGGGGGGAGTTCTTCTACACCAAACTCGGCGTCTCCGCCAAGGACAAGGCGGCACAGTGCGGCGCCTTCGTCGCGGTACGGCGCCCAGGAGCCGGCAACCGCTTCCCATCCATCACTTTGACCCAGTCCGTCAAGCTGTCGTAGAAGTCGTACTTTTATGTGAAGAACGTCAACCCAGCGCTGGACTTCATCAACCTACCGGCCTACGAAGCCGTCCCACCGGCCGAGCCGCGCACCAACTGGACCTTCAAGCCGAAGCATCTGTCGCTCGCCTCCACCGCCGCCGTCACCAGGCTTAAGGAGATGACGGACTTGGAGGGCCTCCAGGCATCCGACTTGTTGACCGCCTTCGTGCTGCGCCGGGTTCTCCCTCTCCAAGGCCGGCCTCACATGATCAGTCAGATGAGTGGGCACCGAGACCCATGCCAGCTGTCCACCCGGGAGATGCCGGCCACAGAGGTGGCCCACATGGTGAACGAGATCGTGAACTGCAAGCTCTCAGAGTCGGACTGGCAGTTCGGCAAGCGGCCGTGCTCCCGTGCGCATCCGCCTCCTGCCGTGAGCTCCCGACTCTCCTTTCTTTCTCGGTCTTTTCTTCTTCTGCCTAGTTCTGCTTTGCCGACTGATCAGTCGGACGTGTCGTAGCTCCTCACGACCCAGCAGGTAGCCGACGCCCTGGCACAAGGCCAGGAGTACGTGCCGGACCGAGCGGTGAGCGACGCGGACGACCCCGACTTGGGGGCGGCCGCCTTGGAGGACGACGCCACAGGTGGTGGCGACGGGGTGGGCGGCTCCGGTGGAGGAGGCGGCCTCGAGACGTGGCCACATGAGGACGAGGAGGAGGCCGAGTCGCGCCGCCAGCCGGTTGCAAACAGGGCGGGGGTGAGGTCCTTAGTGGCGCCACCCGCACCAGGCGGCGCACCGAAGCGCCGAGCCGGCACGCAGCTGCAAGGCGGTCGGCCGAAGAAGCCCAATGGCTCGGCCTCGGCGACCAGGCGGGAGGAGGCCGCCGTGAAGGCAGCCCGGTTCCAAAGGGCCCCGAAGCAGCCGCCGACGGAGTCCGCATAAGAGCATATCTTTCTTTGTGTTTCCTTTGTCCTTTTTGTGTCTTTTTTGTAAACCTTCTCTGAATTCTATTTGTCTTGTGTGAACAGAGCCCCGCTCTCTCTTGATCGGTCCAAGAGGAGGCGACCAAGGCCCAGGCGGACGCGGCCGCCAAAGCACAAGTGGGAGCAGCAGCGGGTGGCCAGGCTCCACTGCCTGTCATTCCGCTGCGCTCCATGCTGCCGGCGACAAGGATCCCGGCGCCAACTGGAAGGGCCGGCAACGACCAGCCGGTCATGGAGAGGGAGGGAGGCGACGCCGTCATCCCGACGACGGAGGCGTCCCAGCAGATGCTGGCTGCCAAGGCTCAGGGCAGTCGGCCTGACGCGCCGTCGTCGCCTTGAGTCAGCGGCGAGCTGCTGGTGGGGGCGACTCCCGTTGTCCACACTTCGACGCGCCGGCGTGGGATGAAGGCGACTTCAGCGCCGCGGCCTCAGGAAGTCGGAGCCTCCAGCTCATCGGCCCAGAAGCGGAGGCCACTAGTGCCGTCCCGCGGGAGTGGACGTTTGGGGGCGGGGCGGGCGTCCTGAACAAGGCTGCACAGGAAGTCCACTCCCTGCTTCAAGCCCAAGGCGACGCCCTCCAGGACTATACGAAGAAGTTCTTTGCATCGCGAGCCGCCGTTCAGGTATGCTCCTTATGTTGCCGATTTCAATCTTTGCAATCTTCTGTGGGGGCGCGCCAGTGCACCCACTGGGTGTAGCCCTCGAGTTCCGGGCCGTCTGCTGAGGAGGTGGCTCGGAACTTAAAGGCAAGTTCCAAGTGCTGACCATTGATTATGTGGCAGGACTACCACAACATTCGTGCGGCCGCCTACAACTCCTAAGTCCAGGAGCTGGCCAAGTGGACCGCCGAGCTGACAGACAGCCGGAGTAAGCACTCCACTCTTCATTCTCGCAGGGGCGCGCCAGCGCACCCGCGGGGTGTAGCCCCCGAGATTCGGGCCGACTGCTGAGCAGTCGGGTCGGATCTTCCGGCAACCATGTTTTCTTATTTATTTCATTGAATTGCTCAATCCTTAGTCTCGCGGGGACATGCCAGCGCACTCGCGGGGTGTAGCCCCCGAGATTCGGGCCGACTACTGAGCAGTCGGGTTGGATCTTCCGGCAACTACTTCTTTCCTTGTTGATTTGCTAACCTCTTCTCACCCTTGTCTTCTACAGGAGCCAATGCCACCTTGCGGCAGCAAATGGGCGAAGCTCAAACCGTGCTACACGCCAAGGAGAAGGAGCGCCTCAAGACAGAGCAAGAGCGAGACCGCCTGGCCAAGCAGCTGGCTGACCAGACAGACAGGCACCGGGCGGAGCTGCGGAAGCTCAAAGACGCGGAGGAGGCTCTCCAGGCCAAGTTCGAGACTCATCACTCGAACTGGGTTGACAAGCAGAAGGCCCTGTCGGCCGGCTACGGCGAGATCGAGGACATGCTCGATGGTAAGTTGCTCTTTTCCTTCTTCTTCCTGCCGGTTTGTCCTGCAAGCCGGCCTCCAACTTCTCACTTTTTTCCTCTTCTCTTGAGAAGAGTATTTCCCTGGCTACTTCATTGTTGCCAGCCAAGCCGTCGAGGCCCATCGCGATGAGCGAAGGCTGGCTGGCGCGACAATCGCGCCCAACGCCCCTCGGACCCTTGCCGAGCAGATGCTCGCCATCCAGGCTCGTCTCTAGCCGGTGCATCGGGCTCTCCGCCTTCTTCAGCGTGCTGGAGCCCAGGTGGTCTCCGCCCTCTGGTCGGGTACTCCCATTCTGCGCACCGCCAGCCAGACCTCCGACTGGTTGGAGGTGGCCATTGGCCGCTTTGAGGCGTGGAAAGGCTCCTCCGCCCGGGTAGGTGCACGACGAGCCCTGGAGTTCGTCAAGGGGTGGTACCCTGGGCTGAACTTGGACCAGCTGTCCACTCTCTGTGCCGAAGCCGGCAAGGAGTTAGAGGCGGTGGCACCCCAGCTCTATCACCGCACTGCGGCGATCGCTGAGTACACGGGCACCAGCGTCTTCCTCCTTGAGCTAGATGAAGCTGGCGCGGAGGTGCCGCCAAACTGGTTCGGTCTAAACCCGAAAGGCGGTGAAGACTCGGTGGAGGAGATTGCCTCCAGCGATGAGGGCGAAGAGGAGAAGGATGAGGATGAGGACGGTGAAGATGACGCGCCGGACGGTGGAGACGATGACCGGCCTCAGCCTGACCAAGTCTCGACCAACAGACGAAGCACCAGTGAGCCGGCTGCTGCCGACGCTGACCAGGCCGAGACCCACCAGGCGGCCGCTCCACCACCCGAAGCCTCTACCTCCGTCGACCCCTCCAGTCCGGCTGCTGCTCCTCTGGCCTAGGCGGCCAAGTTATCTTTCCTTTTCCTGTTTGTAACCGCTTGAACAAAAATTGTTAATTCCGCACAGTTCCACCCGCTAGGGGTGTATTCAAACTCCGTTGAATGCTGGCCAAGGGCCTTTTGCTGTAAAAAAATGTCTTTTTCCGATTTCCGACTTGTCTTGCTTTTCTACTCCTTTGGCTTTTTCCTTTGCCGCCTTCCCTTGGCTGCCGCCTTGCCAGCCAGACAGCCGCTCTACGGTCTGTGGCTGGGTCAAGTACTTGGCCATTTTGGGAAGGCGAGTACTTTAACCATTTGGTAGAGTGTGGCAAATTAAGTTAGAAACCGGCCGGCCGGGTGCTCCGCGGCCGGTCGGTGGAGTGAAGAGCCGACTTGGCCTATGCAAATGCTGTAGTCCTTAGCCATTTTTCGTGTGGGCACCGTTTCCTGCCTTTATCTCTTGCCGGCCGTACAGTCGCTCTGCGAGCTGCGGCTTGTGGCAAGAGAGGGCTTAGGTGCCGGCACACTACTTGTCCGACTGCAGGTAGCATTGACATTGTACAAGGCGGCAAGCCCCCGGGCCGACTGGTCGAACCCGGTGCCAGGCAGAATAATGAAATAACACATTCATAGGCATAGAACTTATCATATATATAAAAGGGGTAGCCCCCGAGCGCTCCTCGAGGGCCCCGATGTCTTGTACTTAATACAAAAGGTAGCATGGTACATACTGAATCAACTATAAAATCTTCGGAGAAGATTTGCGTTCCATGGGCGCTCCGATGCCTTGCCCGAATCGTCTCTCTTGCGTGCTCTGGGCTTCTGTGCGTCGATGAGGTAGTAGGAGTCGTTGCCCAATGCCTTGCTAATGATGAAGGGGCCTTCCCAAGGGGCCGAGAGCTTGTGTTGGAAGGATCTTGGCTTGACTTTCCGACTATGGTAGCGGCGCAAACTCTACTGGTAGATGGCGGACCGGCTGAGTGCCAACAGCCGGCCCTCTTCCAGCAGATCAACGCCGTCCCCTCGTGCCTCTTTCGCCTCCGCCTTCGTGTACATGGTGATGCGAGGTGAGTCAAACTCAATGTCAGTTGGGATGACAGCCTCAGCACCGTACACGATAAAGAATGGAGTGAAGCCGGTTGATTTGTTCGGAGTGGTTCGGAGGCTCCAAACAACGGCCGGTAGCTCAACGATCCAGCAGCCGACCGACCCCTCCAGAGGCTCGACCAGTCGGGGCTTGATGCTGGAGAGGATGAGGCCGTTTGCTCGCTCGACTTGGCCGTTTAACTACGGATGGGCAACTGACGCTAAGTCCAGTCGGATGCCCTGCGTCGCGCAGAAACGGGCCAAGGATCCTTTGGCAAAGTTTGTGCTATTGTCGGTGATGATGCTGTGTGGTTCTCCGTACCGGGTGGCGATGTTTGCAATGAAGGTCACAGCAGTCGGACCATTCAACTTCTTGATTGGCTTTGCTTCAATCCACCTGGTGAACTTGTCCACAGCAACGAGCAGATGGGTCATGCCGCTGCATGCTGTCTTGAATGGTCCCACCATATCCAACCCCCAGACGGCAAAGGGCCAAGCCAGGGGAATGGTTTTGAGTGCAGAACCCGGTAGATGTTGCTGGGAGCTGAACTTCCGACACCCTTTGCAATGCTTGACCAATTCCTTGGCGTCTTCCAACGCAGTCAGCCAAAAGAAACCATGGCGGAAAGCCTTGGCAGCAAGGGATCTGGAGGTCGTGTGGTGGCCACACTCGCTTTGGTGGATATCTTTGAGGATTGCTTGGCCTTTCTCTGATTCTACGCAGCGCTGGAAGACTCCAGTGACGCTGCGACTAATGAGCTCTCTGTTTACTATCGTGTAGGCTCCTGCTCGGTGCTGCACTTGCCGGGCCGAGATCTCATCGGCCGGCAGCTCTTTATTCATCAGAAACTTGAGGATGGGCTTTGCCCATGACGGTGCCTTAATTTCTTCTACTGCCACTACAGCCACTTGTACGAGGGCGGTTTGATTGGGAGGCGACGGGTTGGAATCGGTTGCCGCTTGCTGCGTTGCAGAAGTCCCTGGGCCGACTGCTACAGCCCCCGGGCCGTGTTGTGAAGTCCCTGGGCCGGGTGCGACTGCTGCAGTCCCCTAGCCGGGTGCGACTGCTGCAGTCCCCGAGTCGCTTGGTGACGTCCCCGGGCCGACTGCTGCAGCCCCCGGGCCGGGTGCTTCTTCCGCAGTCCTCGCGCCGCCTGCTGAAGTCCCCGGGCCGGCTGCTGCAGCCCCCGAGTCAGATCCGACTGCTTCAGGAGGAGCCGGCACGAAGATGGACTCTCATTCTAGAGAAGGCTTCATCGACGGCTTGCGGAGGCACTGAAGGGAAACGCCGCCTGGTATTGCTTGATGGGTGGAGCCGATCCGTGCCAAGGCGTCTGCCTACTCGTTGTTGTTTCGTGGCACGTGAAGGAACTCACACCCTTCAAAGTATCCATTCAGTTACTGGACTAGGAAACGGTAGCTTGCCATGTTTGCGTCCTTGGCATCCCAGTCACCAGACGACTGTTGGACCACCAAGTCGGAGTCGCAGTAGCACAAGATCCGGCGGATGCCGATCTCTTTGGCCAGTCGGAGGCCGTGTATTAGTGCTTCATATTCGGCTACACTGTTGGAGGCGGCGAAATGGATTTGCAATGTGTATCTGAGCTTGCCGCCTTTGGGAGAAGTGAGAACAATGCCGGCTCCCAAGCCGGTGCGCATCTTTGAGCCATCGAAGTGCATCCGCCAATGACTGGAGTCTGGAGCTGGCAGGAGGTATTGGGTCTTGGCCCAGTCAACAAGGAAGTGGACCAGTGCATGGGACTTGATGGCGGTGCATGGCTGGTAAAAGATGGTGTATGGGGCCAACTTGATGGCCCATTTGGCCACCTGGCCAGACGCATCTCTGTTGCCAAAGATCTCGGCAAGTGGGGCAGTGCAGACAACCGTGATTGGGTGCTCTTGAAAGTATGGCTTCTGCTTCTTGGCGGCAAAGTGCACGACGTAGCACATCTTCTGGTAGTGAGGGTAGTTCTACTTCGAGGTTGACAGCACCTCGCTCAAATAGTACACGGGCCTCTGGACCGGCTGTGCTCTATCGTCCTCTGGGCGCTCTACCACCATAACAGTGCTGACCATCCGGCTGGTGGCGGCAATGTAAAGGTACATAGGTTCTTTAGCAGCCGGAGCCGCCAGGACAGGCGGCGTGGTCAACATCTTCTTCAGCTGGAGAAAAGCTTCATCCGCCTTGTCATTCCACTCGAAATGAGTGGTCTTCTTCATGAGCTGGTACAGGGGAAGAGCCTTCTTGCCCAACCGACTGATGAAGCGGCTGATCGATGCCAAACAGCTGGTGAACTTTTGGACGCTCTTAGTCGAGTGGGCTTCTCCATCCTCTCGATGGCCTTGATCTTCACAGGGTTGCACTCGATGCCGCGCTCTGAGACCAGGAAACCGAGGAGCTGGCCGGCTGGTACTCCAAAGACGCATTTCTCTGGGTTGAGCTTGATCTGAAACCGGCGCAGATTTTCAAAAGTTTCCTTGAGATCCTCCAAGAGGGTACCGCGCTTCTCCGTCTTCACCATGATATCGTCTACATAGACGTGGGCATTTCTGCTGAGTTGCTTGAGGAGGCACTTCTGCATGCAACACTGAAATGTGGCACCGGCATTCCTCAAGCCGAATGTCATGGTCAGGTAGCAGAAGGCTCTGAATGGTGTGATGAAGGCGGTCTTCAGGTGGTCCGCCGGGTTCAACTTGATCTGGTGGTAACCTGAGTAGGCATCCAAGAATCTCAACAGTTTGCATCCGGCTGTGGAGTCTATCACTTGGTCAATCCGGGGTAACGCAAACGGATCCTTAGGGCAGGCTTTGTTGAGACTAGTGTAATCAATGCACATGCGCCACTTGTTTTTCTTCTTGAGTACAAGGACTGGGTTGGCAAGCCATTCTGGGAAGAAAACTTCCATGATAAAACCGGCTGCCAACAGGCGGGCGATCTCTTCACCAACAATTCTTCTCTTCTCCTATGACAGTCGGTTGAGGGGCTGTCGGACTAGTTTCGCGTCTGCTCTAACATGTAGCTTGTGCTCGGCAAAATCCGTCAGAACACCCGACATGTCTTTGGGAGACCATGCAAAGTTGTCCCGATTCTCACGGAGGAAATCGACGAGCTCGCTTTCCTATTTGCTGTCAAGGTTGGCACCTATGACAGTGTGCCTCTCCAGGTGCTCAAGGTCCAAGGGAATCTTCTCCGTTTCTTTTGCCAGCTTGAAGGAGCCCTTTGTCTCTGACTCTTTGGGCTCTGGTGACAGGTCCGGCTGCTTGCCGGCCATGGCCACCACCCGGTCCAGGAGCTTCTTCTCAGCCGCAATCACGAGGGACTCGGCCAGCCGGCTGCTGGCTGCAGCACAGGCGGACGACTTCTCATAGTCTCCATTGATCGTGATAATGCCATTGGTTCCTGGCATCTTCATCTTGAGGTAGGCGTAATGAGGCACCGCCATGAACTTGGCTAGGGCGGGCCGGCCTAGGAGCACATAGTAAGGACTCTCCAGGTCAACCACCTCAAGCCAAATCGCTTCTCGGTGGAAATGATCCTTGTCTCCGAAGAGGACATCTATCCTGACTTTGCCGATTGGTGAGCAGGACAAGCCGAGCACAATGCCATGAAACACAGTCCGACTGGGCAGCAGCTGCTTCTCTTTGATCTTCAACTTCTCCATGGTGTCGCGGTAAAGGATGTTGATGCTGCTACCCCCATCTATCAGAACCTGGGAGAAACGAGCGGCTCGCCTCTCCGTTGCAAGGGTGGCATCCAATACTAGGGCATAAGAACCTGGGGAAGGCATCACTTTCGGGAGGTCAGCTCAGCTCCAACTGATAGGCTTCTCAGACTAGTGCATGATCTCTCGAGCAATTGAGGCGACTGCGTTCACTTCACGGTGCTGCTGACGCCGGCTGTGTCTGTCATTGGCAACGCTGGTGAAGACAACGTAAGCACCATGCTCTTCAGGGTAATCATCTTGGATTGCGCCGACTGCTGGACGGGCGGCCGGCTGCTGGGGAGGCGGAGCCGGCGGGCCAGCAGGCGGTGGAGGGAGTCCTTCTCCCTTGGTGATGCGGACGAGCTAGTGGCATTTCTGAGTTGTATGGTTGGATGGCTTCGCCCCGCTGTGGAACTTGCAAGGGGCATCGAGGGTCTTCTCAAAGGAGAAAGCGGGCAACCAAACTGGCTTGCCGCACTTCTGGCGCTTGGGGAGGGGTTGTCCTTCAGGTTGCTCGTCCTCGACCGTCGCCACCTGCTGGCTGGTGGAAGCCGGCTGCTGGGCCTTGCGCTTGTTGTCATTCGGCTGCTGACGCCAACTGTTGTCTCCAGCCGGCGTCCGAGGAGGCGGAGGGAGCACCTTCCTAGAAGTATCCACGCGGAGCTCCGACTTCATGGAAGAGTCAGCAGTGGCGTACTTGTCTACTATGATCAACAACTCGTCGAGTGTGGTTGGCTCGTCGCAGAGGAGTCGGTGCTTGAGTAAGGTGCCCTCTCGGCACCCGGCAGTGAAGTACTCGATTGCTTGGACCTCGTGCACCCCTTCGCAGGAGTTGCGCAGTTCAGCCCACCGCGTCAGGTAGTCGCGGGTGGACTCATTGGGGCCCTAGACGCACAACGAGAGCTGGCGAGGCTTGGGCGGCCACTTGTAGGTGTTG
The DNA here is from genome assembly GCF_018294505.1 of Triticum aestivum. Classification (NCBI taxonomy): domain Eukaryota; kingdom Viridiplantae; phylum Streptophyta; class Magnoliopsida; order Poales; family Poaceae; genus Triticum; species Triticum aestivum. The sequence goes on along the minus strand of NC_057811.1, from coordinate 390,798,224 downwards.
GTGAAGTTGCCGACGAAGACTTCAGTGAAATCTACCCAGCTGTTGATGCTGCGGGTGTGGAATCACGGGTTTCGGCAAAACCCTTAAGGTTCGAACTCTGGGGTGCGCGCGAAGTTCTTTTCCCTTCTACTGATCCACGCCCTAGCTTGCTAAGATCTCGCGGACGAACTTGACGAACACACAACACAAAAGACACAAGATTTATACTGGTTCGGGCCACCGTTGTGGTGTAATACCCTACTCCGGTGTGGTGGTGGTGGATTGCCTCTTGGGCTGATTCTGAACAGTACAAGGGGAAGAACAACCTCCTGAGGTTGAGGTGTTCTTGTGCTTGGCGAACTTGTGTGTGTGGTCTTGCTCAGCTCAGGCTTGCTTCTGAGCTCTGGACCAGATCAGATCAGATGCCCTCTGCAGTGGTGGCTAGTTCTACTTATATAGGCGCTGGTCCTCTCCCCAAATATTGAGCGGGAAGGGAGCCAACAACGGCCAATTTGAAAGGGGACAACTAGTACAGCTTAACCTGACAAAAGCGGTCCTCGCCTGCAAAAGGCTCTGGTGGTGACGCCGCCTTGGGCTCCATGGTGACCTCCGTCTTGTGGTCCTGCTGGTCTTGGTCTCGTTGCACTAATATCGAAACCTTTGCTTGATGCCTCTGTACTCCGCGGCTGCGCTTGCCTCCTTAGCACCAAAGAGGAAACAAGGACGCTGCACGCGCTGGCACCCGCCTGGTCTCGATCATCATGGCTCACATCACAAGAACCTCGCAAGGTTTGCCTTGCCTTGATCTCTCCGCTCCTCGCGAGCCAACCTGGTGAGGCCGCTCCTGAGGAGGTATTGCGTCGTCCGCCTCGCGAGGGTCTTGAATGCCTTGTTGATGAAGATGGGCCATACAGGCCTGCTAGCACAACCACACCGTGGGCCGTAGGCAGGCATGTCTGGGGACCCCCGTTCCCAGACGCCGACAGTGGGGCTTCAGGCTGTTCAGCCATGTCAGGGCCGTGCCCTGGAGCATGAGCGGAACGTACTTTACGGTGACGCGCTTGTTGCCGTTCGCTATGCTGATGGCCGTGGAGTAGTCGACCAGCCAGTCCTCCGGCTTCATAGAGATGTTGTACTTGGGCGTATCTCGTGGAAGCGTGAACCCTTTGGGAAAGGGCTCGTCGCGGATGCGGGGGCCGAAACAAGGCGGGCCCAATGCATCTTCCTCTTCTAACACCAGGGATCGATTGAGACGGTCGATCCGGTGGCGGGCGTCGTTCTCTCTGATTCCCTCTCGGCGGCCGAGCCGGTCGCCGAGAGTTGGGTGGTCAACAGGCGGCGGGGAAGCACGCCTCTCCCTCGGAGGAGGAGGAGGAGGAGGCGGACAATCGTCCCGTTGTTCCACTGCTCATGGGCGGCCATCTTGGTCGCGCCCGAGGGTGATGCGCGTGCGGCTGCGGCTAGATGCCGGCTCTTTGTCTCGTCTATCGCGCACGCCACCAGTCGGCGTCCGGGAGGTCGCGCCTTGATCTCGGCGAGCGGGTGGGTTCTCGACCCGCTGGCCGGGTCCTTCTGCGCGGCAGCCGCATCGATGAGCTATTGGACGCGCTCCGTCATGTAGCAACGCTCGTCGCCCTCGAGGTTGCCCAGCTCGTCTGCTGCTGCCCGTGCAGCTCGTATGTTCTCCGTGGGCGTGGCATAGACAGGGCGGTCTGCCCCGAACATGCTGGCGATGGCAGCACCACGCTGTCGGACTGTGCCAGTGCGGCTAGGCCCGCCAGCAGCCGGCGTGCCGCCAACAGCACGGTCGATCTCGCGCTGGTAAGCCTCTGACAGGCATCTCATGGTGCCCAACTTCTTGGCGCTTTCAACGAGCAAGACGTGGCGAGCTTCCAGCATCTCAGCGTCGGCATCTTCTGCGATGGGTGCAGACAGGTCTTTTAGCGCCGCTTCGAGCGGGTCTTGGGCGCCGCCACCAGAAGCTCCATCGTGGCTGACGACGAGCACCTCCATGACGGTGCTGCCGCCGCTGTCGGTGCGAGGGAGCGGGTCATCGATGATCACCACGCTGGTGGGGAAGGCGTCGAGGGACTCGGTATCGGAGTCAACATGCATCGGGTCGGTGGAGCCGATCGACGCCGGGTCAGTGGCGGGCTCGTTAGCGATGTCGAGCTTGCCAAGGAGATCGATGAGGCAGCTCTCGGGGCTGGCTGAACCCGCGCCTGGTGCGGGCTCATTGGAGAGGCGGATCTCGCCAACAAGGTCAGCGAGGCCAGCCGCTGTGCAGGCAGTCTCTGTGCCATGCAGCGCGTTGGCGCTAACGCCATCGGGCGTGCCGGGCTGGCTCCACTCGCTAGGGAGGAAGAGGGTTCTCGTCCAGAACAGATCTCCAGACGACGGTGCACCTAGCCCCACGGTGGGCGCCAAATGTCGGGGGTGTCGTGTGACATATGCCAAAGGATGGCTTATCATGGAGGGGGCTAATAAGACGTCGCCGGTGCCAGGAAACAGGATGCGGCGTAGACATGCACGCCGGCGAATCTTACCTAGGTTCGGGGCTCTCCTAGGAGATAACACCCCTACTCCTGCTTTGCGGGGTCTCCGCATGATCACTCAAGCAACAGCGATGGTTACAAGCTTTCTCCTTGAGCTGTTTCTCTAGTGGGGGAAGAAGAACAAGTCTAGCCCTAGCTTCCTCTCTCTATATGGGTGTGTGGATAAACTAGAGTCTGAACTCTTTGCATGGGTGCCCTGGGGGTTTATATAGGCCTACCCCCCAGGGGTACAAAGGTAATCTGGCTGGGTGTAGGCCCCAACTATCAGTGTCTATGATCGCGGGCTTCTCCACCGGCGGCCGGGGCCCGCCGCCTAGGGGGGCCCCGCCGGCTATCTCATACTTGGCCGACAGGCCGCGCCCGCCGCTCGCGGGTCTTGCTGGCTGCTCAGCACTGTAGCTGTGCTGGTAATGATGCATGTTTTGTCGGGGGGGCGTGGCTACAGTACCGCCGCCTGGCGGGCGTTTACTGTAGCCACTCTCCGTCTCTTCTGGTTAATGGCGCACAAACTCTAAGGAGAGGAAGAGCCACCTGGTCAGGGGCCGGCCTCCCTACGAGCCGACTGGTCTAGGCTCGCCGCCTTCTAGCTCCTTGAGGACAGGTAGGGCCCACCGCCTGTGGGCCGTACCGACATCCCGTTGTGGGAGCATGGCTCCCTCTGACAGGAGTGATGTCATGGGCAATGTGGCAATGGTGCCGCGCCGGGCAGGAGATCTCCGTATGGTACGGCGCACTGTGGCCACGCTTGACCCTAGATTTGGGGGTGGCAGGGCGTGCTGTAGCCACGCCCTGTCTCCTCGCATTTATGTGGATGCAAACTTTGAGGACGCCTAGGGCCGCCTACTAGGAGCCGGCCTCTCTGGAGGCCGCCTGCTAGGAGTCGGCCCACCTCGTGGCCGCCTGCTAGGCTTTGCGGTCTCCTGGCAGCTAGCCACTTGGACCAGCCAGCCGCGAGGAGGCGGCGCTTGGCTCTTGGAATCTTGAGGGAGCAGCCGGCCCCGATGTCTTGAAGCGCCATGGGGGCCGATGAGGCTACCCGTGGCCAATTACTCCGACATCGTTCGAGCATGAAAAGCTACTGATGGCCTTTACTCTTAATGGCTTAACACACGTATACATGTAGGATAGCTTTACCGCCACATGCGCGTACTTCCTTGACGGTATACTAGCTTAGTACCATTTATTTGGAGACAACACCAATTTTCTTTTCAGTTAAAATTATATGTAGTTTACAAATTCGCATCAACTTTGGTTATTACCGAAACCGAACCGAAGCTAAATGGTTATTACCGAAACCAAACCGTATTTTGTATAAAATCATATAAACTGACGTATAAAAACCGTATAAACCGTACCGAATCAAACCGAAAAAACCGAATGCACACCCTGACTAGAAACTGTGTGTGTTGCCTGAGGTCATCGCCCACGGTGTTTTCTCAATAACCGTTTGCAATAGAAAAAACCCAATTAGCAGGCTAATTGGCCTATTATTAATATTCCATTTATTAATCTAATTGACATTTTATATTAAGCACACAATATATTTCATTTCCATATTAAGGAAGCAGGATTTCATAATTGAAATACATCAGAGTACAACATCATATAGCTTCAACACTCAGCTACCCCATTACACAACTGCACCAGCACCAAGTTTCACATGCAACATCTATTAGCTTTCGAAATTAGCATCATAGACGGTACATACACAGATGAATCTCATCTAGAAAACTGCTAAAGCAGAAGGCAAATGTTGAGCCTTCATTGATGTTGAAGGTCTTTGCAACTTTAGGCCAGTGCCTGTGGATGATTGACCGTCCATCCTTCATCCTCTTCAGGAACACTTCAATATTGAACCATGGGTGTTGTATGAATATATACCTTCCTCGCCTCCTGACCATACAGATGGTTTGAGAGGTAATCTCAGTGAACTGCTTTGGAAAGGCCTGAAAACAAGAATGTGCATAAATATCTTCTCTAAATTGGAAATGGGGCAAAGGAATAAAAAAGGCAAGGTATAATAGTTAGTACCATCCTGTAGTGAACTGATGTCTTCTTCATTGTGCAGACAAATATCTTGTTGTTTTTTGTCGCTAATTTCTTTATCCTAACAATTTTTCTGAGTTTCTTCACTTGACTGATATTCATGGACAACTCATTTCCCCATATGCAAAAAGGGTCGAATAGTGGGTCAAAACCTCTGACAGCAGGACCTACATGTGCACGACCAGATTGTTAAAAACCTAAATATTAGAATGGTTCCTGCAATTGCACAATAATGTGCTACTAGACAAAGGACCATGCATGTCCAAACCTTGATTGTAAACCTCAGTGCCTCCCATTGTTTCCCTGCAACACATATAAGGTAGTTAGTGATCAGGTTAAGTGAGGGTTCGCATGCTATCAGTAAAATATGTTGATGAAAAATAAGAACATTGCAGATTCATCAGATTAATTCGAGCCACATAAAAAACCATTTATTCAAACCAAGCATGATTAAGAACTAGGAAATATAGCAATTGTATATGTTTCTCATGTATTAAGTGCATCCAAATTCGATTTATTCCTCACATGCACAACAATACAAAATTCTACCCACGACAATTGGACATCGCATTGCAGAATTGAACCAAGTAGTTAACTAAACACCACAACAAATGAACCAAACATTAATTGAGAACCACATTGCACAATATAGCTTACTCCTAATAGAAGATCAGACAGTTAACCAAACCAAGCATGCTTAACAACTTGGAAATATAGCAATTGTATTTGTTTCTCATGTATTTAGTACAGCCAATCTCGATTTATTTCTCACATGGTATACAACAATAGAATGCACCCACAACAATTGAACATCGCATTGCAGAATTGAACCAAACAGTTAACTAAACACCACAACAAATGAACCAAATGTTAACTGAGCACCGCATTGCAGAATGTGTAACATACTAGAAGATCAGACAGTTAACCAAACCAAGCATGCTTGACAACTAGGAATTATAGCAATCGTATTTGTTTCTCATGTATTTTGTAAAGATGAATTCAATTTATTTCTCACATGGAAGATAATACAAAATTGCAGCCTGAAGAATTGAACATCACATTTGCAGAATTGAACCAAACAGTTAAGTGAAGACAACAACTAATAAACCAAACAGTTAATAAGTGAGCACCACATTGCACGACATAAATAACATATAGACTAGAGAAACACATTGCATGGTAAAAGTAGATCAGACAATTCACTAGAATTTATTATGGAAAGGCACGAGCAGCACATGCAACGGGTAAACCGAGCACGGCATAGCTAGCAAACTGAACATAGGTCCTTATAGTGAGCTAATAAGACAAGCTACTCCTCATCGTCAGAGATATCGATGATGACTGGCTCCCTGGACATGGAAGAGGGTGAGGCCTCCACATCATGGGTGCCCTCGTCGTAGTGGTGAGTTGCCTGAGCCGCTCCAGGCACCAACCTGCCGCCTCTCGAGTTGAGGTAAGCACGGGCACGCTGAGAAAACACCTCATAGTCTTCGTCGAAGGCACCGACGGTGGCCTCTAGGAAACGCCATAAACTGTCGTTTAAAGCAGCCAACCGCATCGCGGCGTCGGCGCGCGAGGCGTCAACGGTGGCCTCAATAGCGAGGTGCTCCTCCAATATCTAGGGGTCAGCACGAATGGCAACCATCGCGACCTCATCCGCGCGTGCGGCCGCGATTTGCTTCTCCGCTGCCAAATGCTCCTTGAGCTCCTGGCTATACTGCACACACCATGGCTTAGGGCGGCACTTATTTGGGGGAGGGGTCGATGATTTGGGTGGAAGGTGTCGCGCCGGCGGTCGGGGCATGTGGTATGTGGAAGGAGGAGGAGGATGGGTGTCGGGTGTGGATTACCTGCCTAGATAGATGATGCCGAGCAGCGTGAAGGAGGGTCGCCGGCAAGGAGGCGACGCTGCAAGCAAGGAGTGAAGGTTTCAACTTGGAAAGGAAGGTGGAAACAGGGGAAATGTGGCTGTGGTAAGGGGGTGGGCGCGGGGAGGTAGATATTTCTGCGGAAGCCGAAAATTTTGAATCGTCCAGCGAAAAACTGACGTGCAAAGTGTCATCAGACACGGTCCCTTATTCGGCACTATGTACGAAATGCGAACATCACAAATGATTCATATAGCTTAACCCATGTGTGATGAGTTTGAACATCAAAAATTTTGGTTTGAACTTCCCTAGTTAAAGTGGTCATCCACATCATTGCGTAATTTGGGTACACAAAGGAGACTACGGCACACCCACACTTCTTAATCGAGCAAGTTCAGCAATTAAACAGAGCTAGCTGACCTAAACATTACTCTAAAAAATTAAAGATCGGTGCTCTTAATTTAACAAAACAAAGAGTACTACTACTGCTGGTGCTCGTCGATCTCCACTGCCTCCTCCATGTCCAGCTCGCTCCCGACGGTCTCCTGGGGAAGGGGCTCCATGGCATCCATCACACCATACTCGGCAAGCATCTCGCCATCCACGTCCGCCATCTCTTTGGAAAAGGCCGCCACGAGCTGGGCGTGGGCGGCCATGATCTGGGCTTGGACAGGCTCCTTTGTGGCAAAGTATGCGGCGGAGGAATGCCAACTCTTCGGTCGTGGGTTGCCGACCATTGTCGGAGAAGCTTCGTTCGATTTGTGCGGTGACCGCCAGGAGCTGGGCATGGGTGGCCTCGACATGGTCGCGGGCGACATCCATCAGGGCTAAGGCCGCCATCATGGAACGGACAGCTGCTGTGCCGCTCTCGCCAATTGCTATCCCTGAGGCAGATGTTGCTGTCGCCACATGAGAAGCAATAGCGGCCGTTTGGGCTGCCTTGGCCGCCCAATCGTAGATTGTAGCCGCGCTCACGAACCTTGTTAGCACGCGCCTGGCGGCTGTGGCCGCGCTCTCGCAAGAGTGGGCCGCTGGAGTTGCCCTGACGAAGAGGGTCCACGTCCCCATCTTTCACCGGCGATGATTGAATAGTGAAATGATATGGCTGTGGACTGTAGTCGACGCACCTTCTCGTGTAAGCCATATGCGTACTATACTCCGACGGTGCTCCAAGATATTTAGTGCTGCATCTCACACAGTTGGTGATAATTAAATGTGTGCAAACTACTTGATTTTTTGTCTTTATTTGAATTACATAATGGGCTCACATTGGCAAAGGAGGGTGTTTGAATTTCTGGAACTTTTATAAGCAGTGAACATGCAACTATAGGTGTGTCGTCAAAAAATTGGAATTGTTCAGGGTTCGTTTGGACATTTTTATACACTAACTTGGTTTTCTAGGTATTTCAGGTGCACAATTCAAAATTAAACTACATGCACATGCTCCGGTGCACCAAAATGGGTTGTAAAATCATATATGTCTCCATGGTTTGATCTTATGTCCCATGCAAGAAATGGGGATGAATTTCAAACACCACGGCGTCGTGGCTCTCCGGCAACGTTGAGGTACTTGCTTTTTTAATTCTCGTAAATCCAAAACTCGTCTGCAATTCATGAACCTTGGCATGCTATCATGGAATGGCATCAACATGCTGGGGTAAAAAATATTGTCCCATTGGGGGTAGGTTATGGTATAAGGTTCTCACAAACCAGAGCTTCTCACAAGAAGCCTCATGGTTCCGGTAGGGAAACGTGTCACCTTTGTGGACGAAACGATATCTGTTGCCTCCTCTTAATTTCAAAAATTTTCTAGTGTCAACGTAGAACAATAGGAGTATTGTGTCATTTTTTGGGATTTTTTGTGGTTCGCTAGGACATTTTTATACATTAACTAAGTTTTCTTTGCATTTATGTCCATAATTCAAATTTGAACTACATGCACATGCTCCAGTGCATATAAACGGGTTGAAAAATGAAATGTGTGTCCTTGGTTGCAAGCGTAGGTCCCATGCAAGAAATGGGAGTGAATGTCAAACACCTTTGCCACCGTCGCTCGGCCGCTAACATTGAGATACATGGTTTTAAAATTCTAGTAAATCGAAAACTCATCGGAAATTCATGAAACTTGGCATGATATCATGGAACGGCATCAACATGCCGTGGTAAAAATATTGTCCCATTTGGGGCAGGTTTGGGTATAAGCTTCTCACAAACCAGAGCTTCTCACAAGAAGCCTCATGGTTACGTTATGGAACATTTCACCTTTTTGGACGATACGATATCCGTTGCCTCTTCTTGATTTAAAAAAAATCTACTGTCAACATAGAACAACATGAGTGTTGTGTTAAATTTTGGAATTTTCATGGTTCGTTTGGACATTTTTATACATAAACTGAGTTTTCTATGCATTTATGTGCATAATTCAAATTTGAACTACAGGCACATGCTCCAGTGCATGTAAATTGGCTGAAAAATATAATTTATGTCCTTCGTTGCATGCTTAGGTCCCATGCAAGAAATGGGAATGAATGTCAAACACCTTGCCACCGTCGCTCGGCCGCAAACATTCAGATACATGGTTTTCAAATTCTAGTAAATCCAAAACTCATCTGAAATCCATGAAACTTGGCATGCTATCATGGAGCAGCACCAACATGTCGTGGTAAAATTTTTATCCCATTTGGGGAAGGTTTCGGTATAAGCTTCTCACAAACCAGAGCTTCTCACAACAAATCCTGGTGGTTTCGTTAGGGAACATGCCACCTTTGGGGACGAAACGATATCCGTTGCCTCTTCTTGCTTTCAAAATTTTCTAGTGTCAACATAGAACAACAGGAGTGTTGTGTTAAATATTGGAATTTTTTGGGGTTTGTTTAGACAATTTTATACATTCACTTGGTCTTATAGGCACTTTATGTGCATAATTCAAATTTGAACTACATTCACATGCTCCAATGCATAAATTGGTGGAAAAAACAAATCTATGTCCTTGGGTGCATGCTTAGGTCCCATGCAAGAAATGGGAATGAATGTCAAGCACCTTGCCACCGTCGCTCGGCCGTAAACATTGAGATACATGGTTTTCAAATTCTAGTAAATCCAAAAATCGTCTAAAATCCATGAAACTTGGCACGCTATCATGGAGCAGCACCAACATGTCGTGGTAAAAATTTGTCCCATTTGGGGCAGGTTTGGGTATAAGCTTCTCACAAACCAGAGCTTCTCACAATAAATCCTAGTGGTTTCGGTAGGGAACGTGTCACCTTTAGGGACAAAACGATATCCGTTGCCTCTTCTTGCTTTCAAAAAATTTCTAGTGCCAAAATAGAACAACAGGAGTGTTGTGTTAAATTTGGGAATTTTTCGAGGTTTGTTTAGACATTTTTTATACATTAACTGAGTTTTCCACGCATTTTATGTGCATAATTCAAATGTGAACTACATGCACATGCTCGAGTGCATATAAATTGGTTGAAAAATCAAATATGTGTCCTTGGGTGCATGCCTAGGTCCCATGCAAGAAATGGGAATGAATGTAAAGTACCTTGCCACCGTCAGCCGCAAACATTGAGATACATGGTTTTAAAATTCTAATATCCAAAACTCGTCTGAAATCCATGAAACTTAGCATGCTATCATGGAGCGGCACCAACATGTCGTGGTAAATTTTTTGTCCCATTTGGGGCAGGTTTGGGTATAAACTTCTCACAAACCAGAGCTTCTCACAACAAATCTTGGTAGTTTCGGTAGGGAACGTGCCACCTTTGGGGACGAAACGATATACGTTGCCTCTTCTTGCTTTCAAAATTTTTCTAGTGTCAACATTGAACAACAGGAGCGCTGTGTTAAATTTTGGAATTTTTCGGGGTTTGTTTAGCCATTTTTATACATTAATTGGGTTTTCCAGGCATTTTATGTGCATAATTCAAATTTGAACTACATGCACATGCTCCAGTGCATTTAAATTGGTTGGAAAATCAAATTTGTGTCCTTGGGTGCATGCTTAGGTCCCGTGCAAGAAGTTGGAATGAATGTCAAGCACCTTGCCACTGTCGCTCGGCTGCAAACATTGAGATATATGGTTTTCAAATTCTAGTAAATCCAAAACTCGTCTGAAATTCATGAAACTTGGCATGCTATCATGGAGCGGCACCAACACACCGTGGTTAAAAGTTTGTCCCATTTGGTGAAGGTTTGGGCATAAGCTTCTCACAAACCAGAGCTTTTCACAACAAATCCTGGTGGTTTCGGCAGGGAACGTGCCACCTTTCAGGACAAAACGATATCTGTTGCCTCTTCTTGCTTTAAATTTTTTTCTAGTGTCAACATAGAACGACAGGAGTGTTGTGTTAAATTTTGGAATTTTGGGGTTTTTTTAGACATTTTTATACATCAACTGGGTTTTCCAGACATTTTATGTGCATAATTCAAATTTGAACTACATGGACATGCTCAAGTGCATATAAATTTGTTGAAAAACCATATATGTGTCCTTGGGTGCATGCTTAGGTCCCATGCAAGAAATGGGAATGAATGTCAAGCACCTTGCCACTGTCGCTCTGCCGCAAACGTTGAGGTACATGGTTTTCGAATTCTAGTAAATCCAAAACTCGTCTGAAATTCATGAAACTTGGCATGCTATCATGTAGCGGCATCAACATGATGTGGTAAATTTTTTGTCCAGTTTGGGGCAGGTTTGGGTATAAGCTACTCGCAAACCAGAGCTTCTCATAACAATCCTGATGGTTTTGGTAGGGAACGTGCCACCTTTGGGGACGAAACGATATCCGTTGCCTCTTCTTGCTTTCAATTTTTTTCTAGTTTCAACATAGAACAACAAGAGTGTTGTGTCATTTTTTTGGATTTTTCGGGGTTCACTACGACATTTTTATACATTAACTAGGTTTTCTAGGCATTTTATGTGCATAATTCAAAATTGAACTACATGCACATGCTCCAGTGCAGGCAAATGGGTTGAAAAATGAAATGCGTGTACTTGGGTGCATGCTTAGGTCCCATGCAAGAAATGGGAATGAATTTCAAACACCAGGGCACCGTTGATTGCCGGCAAAACATTGAGATATTTTGTTTTTAAATTCTAGTAAATCCAAAACTCGTCTGAAATTCATGAAACTTGGCATGCTATCAAGGAATGGCACCCAACATGTTGTGGTATTTTTCGTGTCCATTTTGAGAGAAGGCGCACTCGAATAACATCCAACAAAGGCATTTTGAAACAAATAGCTGCCACTTTAACATCTCAAACGTCTTGTATAATTTAAATCATGTGTGTTCTGTTAACCATTCACGTGACGCCACACCTCACTCTTTTAATGGCTAGGTGGTACCGTGCGGATAGGTGCTTGACTGAACGGGAGGCATGCAAGCTGTACTCCAATGCGCACGCTCACTGGGAAGTGTGCGAGCTGTAGTGTTGTACGCCGCGCAGGCTCAAGGGGAAGCGAGCCCTTTGACTTCCATGGCCGCCGCCCGCCTTGCTCGTATCCTCTCATTAATGGCGCCCAAGCCGTAGTTTAATACGAGACATTCCCCTGCCGCATACCTCCACCAACGCCATGGCGCAGATGGATCATCTGCCGCTAGTCCTCCAGTTGGGTTTAATACTGTATCTCGATCATATGAATATAAATTCGCAGTGTGACTGAATGAAAGATATGGTTTAAACGAACTTGTGTCTTTCTCTCTGAATGTACAGACTTATCAAATGATTTTCTTTAAGAAAAACATAAATGGTTTTTAAATATAAACACTCATCGCAAACGTTTTAGTTAGAGAACCCATATGCAAACAGACAGTTTCCCCAGGAAGCCAAGGGAAAATGTGCCGAGCAGGATTTGTGCACCTCTTGATTGCAAACGTTTTAGATAGAATACCCGTATGTAAACCGATAGCTTCCTAGTAAGCCAAGGGAAATGTGCCGAGCAGTATTTGTGCAGCTCTTGTTCGCAAACGTTTTAGATAGAACACCCGTATGCAAAGTGAGAGCTATGGTCTTCCCCAGTAAGCCAAGGGAAAATTCGTTATGCGGGATTTGTGCATCTGTTCAACGCAAACGGTTCAGATTGAATACGGTATGCAAAGCGAGACTTCGGAGCTAAGCCAAGAGAAAATCTAGCAAGCAGGATTTGTACCTCCCTTCAACGCAACCCGTTTTTTTGGTTGACATGTGTACAACCGCACGTACAGACAATTTGGTATGATTTGCATCTGTCATATTGGGTATATTCTATATTGCCATTTTTCAAACTGGAAAGATTGACATTTGTTGATCTAGTAACATTGCCATTTGTCAACCTTGTAACACTGCCATTTGTCAAAATATGCAGCTAAGAATCACTAGCACTATCTAAGTTTTGCAACTAAAATTCAGTAATTAAGCATACATTTCATTCATAGATTAAGCAGTCGTTCTTGTATACAAACAGTTCAACTCGATAGCTGAACTGACCAAACTTTTCCCCAATTGTTGCCAACCACGTACTGAAATAGCTAGTTCAACTATATATACTAGCCAATTTTAAGTATGTTGTACAGTTCCACCACATCTATAGTCAGATGAACTGAACATAATAGCCCCTAAATACTACTACTATGGAGGAGCTTTGTACTACTTCCGGCAGCCTCTCCTCTACCGAGCGCGCTTAGTAAGAGGCAGAGGAGGACGAGTCTACCGACGAGCTGGGCAACTGCAATATGGTTACTGCCGCTGCTGCACCTTCAGCGACGCTCACCTTGAACGCCCTCTGCCGCTCTGGAAGACCCCTCTTGAAGCGGCGGGAATCCTCGTAGATCTCCTGATTCCTCGCCTCTGCGTCGGCGTGTGCTGCGGCCACGACGCCGGTAAGGCTCTTTGCGTGCTTGACGAGGCGCTCCTCCTCCTGCGGGAACTCGATGTAGCGCACAAAGTGACTGAAGCACGTGCGGGCCTCCACCTCTGCCTCTCGCCTTCGAGCAGCAGTGGCAAAGTGGTTGATGACCCCGATGGTCGACAGTGGGCTGGCGGCCACAACGGCCGATGATGGGGTAGCGGCCATGACCACACCTCCCGCCTTCGGGCCACGGTGGTGGAGCGGGTGATGGCCACGGTGTCCGGCAGTGGGATGGTGGCCACGACGGCCACCTCTCGCGTTCAGGCCGTGGCGGTGGAGTGGGCGATGGCCCTGGCTTCCGACGGTGGTATGGCGGCCATGGTGGCAGACGGTGGGGTGGCGGCAACGACGACCGGCAACAGCTGCCGACGCGCAGCGGCGGCGGAGCGTGTGGTGGGTGTTCCGCGCACAACCAACAGGAGGGACGCCACGCGCACTACACTACGCCCAGGACTGAGCCGCCGCCGTGGTGTAGCCTCCCGTCTGGAGCTGTCCTCTGATAACGGCGGAGTGGCTGAGCGTCAACGATGGAATGGTGCCATTGGCAATTGTGGGAGAAGCAGACGAGATAAGCTATAGGGAGGGAGGGGAAAATGCGACGCAGGACTCGCTGGCCATGAGGGTTTATATATCAGGCTAGTAAGCATTGAGAGTTTGGGGGGATTTCACCAAGCCAGGCGGGAAGCTTGTGCGGGAACCTGCGCGGTTGCGCGGGAATGGGCTCACCACCGTTTGGCCAAAAAACGCCCCCGCACGCTGCTCAAGCTTGCGCTCGAAGCCGTCTGCGGCAGCGGGGTGACAAGACGTGCGAAAGGAGGACGAAAGGACACGTACACATATGGTTAATAAAAAGGGATTTTTATTTTTGTGCCCCTGGTTCGTTAGTTGTACTCATTCATCCCCACTCTGTTAACTTTTGCTCACTTTTTCCCACAGAGGGAGTCCTGGATTAAGGGGTCCTCGGGCGTCCGGGCTATGTGACACGGGCCGGACTAATGGGCCGTGAGGATACGAGACAGAAGACTTCCTCCCGTATCTGGATGGGACTCTCCTTTGCGTGGAAGGCAAGCTTGGCATTCGGATATGAAGATTCCTTCCTTTGTAAACTGACTCTGTATAACCCTAGGTCCCTCCGGTGTCTATACAAACCGGAGGGTTTAGTCCATAGAGGAATAATCATAATCATACATGCAAGACATCTAGGGTTTAGCCATTACGATCTCGAGGTTGATCAACTCTTGTAAACCTCATGTTCATCCAAGATAATCAAGCAGGAAGTAGGGTATTACCTCCATCAAGAGGGCCCGAACCTGGGTAAACATCGTGTCCCTGTCTCCTTTTACCTTCGATCCTCACACACATAGTTCGGGACCCCCTACCTGAGATCTGCCGGTTTTTTTGACTATATACTGCAAGGCAACAGCCTCACAGTCCTTTATTAATAACTAAAAAGAAGTATAGTTACAAGTTTACAAGTTTACAAGAAAAGAGAAGAAATACTTACAAGGTGAAGGTCTAAGAAAGGTTAGCTATCCAAGACAGTAAACTATCTTTATATTTACATCTAATTCTATGAGACAGAAGAGAGATGTCATGGATAAAGTTCCTTCTCCAAGCTCTAAAAGAAGGTTGCTCATTTCTGAAGATCTTCCCATTCCTTTGTGTCCAAATATTCCAAGTAGCAGTGAAGACAACCTCAGTGAAGAAAGGATGACCAAATCCCTCCTAACTGTTCTGCCGGTTTTGACACCGACATTGGTGCTTTCATTGAGAGTTCCACTGTGTCGTCGTCAGAAGGTTCGATGGCTCCATCTGTCATCTACAACAAAACTGCCCCGAGGGAGGTCTTTCTCCCTGGCCAGATCTTTGTATTCGGCGGCTTCGCACTGCGGGCCAACTCGCTTGGCCGTCTAGAGCAGATTGACAGCTACGCCCTAGGTCACCAGATTAGTTTTGGAAATCTGGATTATGTCGCTGATATCCGAGGAGACTTGACCTTCCAAGGATTCGTGACCCCAACCTCCTCTCTGGCCTTAGATCCGGAGCGCATCCCCAAGTCCGAAAACGGGTTTCTCGAACCCGCTAGACTCTCGGTGGCTATTGAGCCTAGTACGGGAGAGCCGGAGGAAGTAGTGTCACCGGCAATCAATATGAAGCCGAACTCTTCTCCGGACACTCGCTCAGAACCCTCGGTGTCACAATTGTGTGAGCTCAGCCAAGGAGTTTTCTTCCCGTCCGCACTTTCTTCTCCCTGGCCAAACTTCGCCTTTAAGCGAGGCTCTGGACTTAATGTGATCCCTCATCATTACAGAGGGGCAACGTCCGAACTATGCCCAGCCCGGACTAGGGGCTCGGAGCGGGGAATTTTATGTCCCACCCACCACCCACTTCATAGCCACCATCGAGGACCTAACCGACATGCTTGACCGTAACTCCAAAGACATCTATGGTATGGACAACGATGCCGGAGACGAACAAAGCCAAAACCCGCCGCATAGCGGACGCTGGGCGGCCACCTCCACATCCGATGTATACATGGTGGATACGCCAAAAGAGGACGGCGGTGAGGACAGTAGGGATCCAATCAAGGACAATAACACTAATAAGCCACCAAAGCGGCGGCATTAGCGGCACCGTTCAAAATCACGCCGCGACAAAGAAAGCAGACGATAACACTCCGGAGAATGTCGAAGACGCATACGCCCCCGTCGAACCAACATCCGAACAAGATGATAGGGAGGGGGGCAGGGTAATCCTAACGAGCCAGTCGGGAATGAGGACTCAGAGGATAGTAGTTATATACCACCTTCCGAAGACGAAATAAGCCTCTGCAACAAAGACTTCATCGTGCCAGAAGAACCCCTCAGGCAAGAACGCTTTAAGCAACAGCTCATCGCAACCACGAGGAGCCTGAAAAGGAAGCAGCAATGGCTTCAAGCCGAACAGGATACGCTCAACGACAGATGGACTAATGTCCTGGCAGCCGAGGAATACGGTCTCGCACGACCAACCAAAAGCTACCCGAAGTACAAGTTGTTACCTCAATTCGACGTTGAGGCGCGGGAGCCCCTAACATCAGCACATAACACAGCCGATAAACCAGATCGGCCACCGCGTGGCCGAGACAAAACGGCTACCCAAGCCGAACACCAGCCCACATTACCCCGCCGCAAAGGCAGGGAGACAGTGGCCCAGGATTACACCTACGACCTACGACAGGACCTGGACGCCAGGGCAGGCCTAGCCAGATCGATCTACGGTTCAAGGGGACATGCCCCAACACGAGAGGACAACTATCAGTCACGGCGTGATCAACACAACCTCACTCAGGGTGAAAACCGCATAGGGACGTCCGCCGAACTCCGTCGCGATGTCGCCCATTATAGAGGCGCCGCACAACCCCTATGCTTCACCGAGGAAGTAGTGGATCCCCTAGAAGGGTTTAAACCTATGAACATCGAATCGTATGATGGAACAACCGACCCCGCAGTATGGATTGAGGATTTTCTTCTCCATATCCACATGGCCGCGGTGATTATCTCCATGCCATCAAATACCTCCCACTAAAATTAAAGGGACCAGCCCGACACTGGCTAAACAACCTCCCAGAGAACTCCATTGGCAATTGGGAAGACTTGGAAGACGCCTTTTGCGACAACTTGCAAGGTACATATGTCCGGCCTCCGGACGCCGATGACCTAAGTCACATCATCCAGAAACCCGAAGAGTCAGCCAGGAAACTCTGGACTAGGTTCTTAATTAAAAAGAACCAAATTGTCGACTGTCCGGATGCCGAAGCCCTCGTGGCCTTTCAGCATAGCGTCCGAGATGAGTGGCTTGCTCGTCACCTCGGCCAAGAAAAACCGAAGTCCATGGCAGCTCTTACCGCACTGATGACCCGCTTTTGCGCCGGAGAAGATAGCCGGCTTGCTCGTAGAAGCAATAGCACCAGCGATCCTGGCACCTCCGAAGCCAGGGACGGCAACAGCAAGCCACGATGCAATAAAAACAAGCGTCGCAACAATAATGCAGGAACCCAAGTCATGGTGGTCAACGCCGGATTCAGTGGCTCCAAATCCAGTCAACGGAAAAAGCCATTCAAGGCAGACAGAGATGGTCCATCCAGTTTAGACAAGATACTGGATCGCCCCTGTCAGATTCATGGCAGCCCTGACAAACCCGCCAACCATACCAACAGAAATTGTTGGGTTTTCAAACAAGCCGGCAAGCTCAATGTCGAACACAAAGGGAAGGGGCCACCCAGTGACAGCGAAGAAGAAGAGACTCGCCAACCGAACACCGGGGGACAGAAGCAATCTCCCCCTGAAGTAAAAACAATAAACATGATATATGTGACGCATATCCCTACACAGGAGTGCAAGCGCGTGCTACGAGACTTCTACGCCATCAAGCCGGTCGCCCCAAAATTTAACACATGGGCGGCCTGCTCGATCACTTTTGATCGCAAGGACCACCCAACCAGTATCCGTGACGGAAGTTCGGCAGCTCTGGTTCTTGATCCAATTATCAATGGATTCCACCTCATGCGAGTCCTTATGGACGGCGGTAGTAGTCTTAATTTACTCTACCAAGACACTGTCCGCAAGATGGGCATTGATCCCTCAAGGATCAAGCCCGGCACAACTACCTTCAAGGGAGTAATACCCGGCCTCGAAACTCACTGCACGGGCTCAATCACATTGGAAGTCGTCTTCAGTTCACCGGAGAACTTTCAAAGCAAAGACTTGATCTTCAATATTGTCCCGTTCCGGAGCGGCTACCATGCACTGCTCGGACGAACCGCTTTTGCTCGTTTCAATGCGGTCCCACACTATGCCTATCTAAATCTTAAGATGCCCAGTCCACGCGGCGTCATCATGATCAATGGAAATACGGAACGCTACCTCCGTACCAAGGAGTATACCGCGACCATCGCAGTCAAAGTACAAAGCGGCCCCGTCAAGCCGCATATCTCATCGGCTATTAAGCCGCCAACCCCTATTACACAGGACCGGTCAATCCTAGAGCTGGATTAGCAGTTCCGCCTCCGTCGTTCGCCACACATGCCCGCGAAGTTCGTATCGCGCATGCAAATTTATGCACTTAAAATACATTGGTCATCGGCGGAGGCACAATGCGGACAGGCCTACAATACGGTTAGCCCCCCTACAGTCTTCTTCTTTTTTTCTAACTATTTCTTACCTTTTGAAACAGGTGAATAAAAGCCTGTTCATCCCACAGACCTACAAGGACCCTCTCTGAGCCCGGTTTCGTACAAATAACCAAAGATTCCTCCTTTTAAGGAATCCTTTTCGCTGAGGCAAAGGCAGTTCAGACATGCGACAGAGGTCCAAAAGATTTTTTGTATACCAAACACTCTATTTAAAACCTGTATAGAGCCTCTTTCCTCAGCCTTCGACCGTTGGCACGTCAAATAGCCTAGGTAATGGTGTTATAATCTGTAAGATTGTGTTCGACGTATCAATCAGATTCCAGTGAACATAATCCATCTTCAGTAGTTGCTCTTCCTCATAGAACTACGTTTTACTTCTTCGGTTGTTTCACGCACACACCTCGGCACTAATCGCCAGGGGCTCAATACGGCAACATATTGGTTGCCGAAAAGTCCGAACAGCTCTACAGCATACTTCGGCGTCACGAGTTTGGCTTTATATGCATCAGTTCCGAATCATGTCTTTGGTCAATAGTTGGGTTGCCCGGCTCCTGTGCTTACTACCTTATGTTCCGTCTTATTAGCTAGGGTAGTAAAGAGAGAACTACTGTGATTGTGTTTCCGGTTCACCTGGTCAAACACCTCAGTAGAGAAAGTCGGAAACTGACTATCATGATGCGGCGAGGGCTGATCAACCACTCGGCGACTTATTAGAATGTTTTGCGATTTCTTCCGTATAACACGAAGGACCGTTTTTCGGTCACCTATGTAACACGACCATATTCGGCTAACCGCGTACATACCAGGGGCTACATCGTAGTCCCACCGTCAAAATCCTATGGCTAAGTGAAAGTGTTAAAGCACTATAGTCCGATTGCCTAGTTCGCCGCACTGACAACTCCTTCACGGACCAAGACGTTGGGTCAAGTGTGATCAGGTGCTATTCCGAACACCCCCGTATTATATGCGAGGGGGCCGAAGCCGACGACTGGTAAACTTTTAGATTAGAAAAACGGCCGCACAGGAGGAAATAACTTTCCGACAAAGGCATAAATGTAACACAACCTTAATGTATCATAATATTGTTCTCACAATTCCGGTACACTTATTCGAACATAATATCCTTTGAGCACTGACCCTCTATCAAGCCGGCGCCCTCTAGGATGTCCTCCAAATAATGCTTCGGCGTGCGATGGTCCTTGCCTCTGAGCGGGCCCTCAATTGCAACATGAGTGGCCTTCATCTTGGCCAAGTACATCTTGACACGGGCGAAGGCCCTCCGGGCACCTTCTATGCACGCCGACCGCTTGACGGCTTCAATCCGCAGGACTGCATCGACAAGTCGCTGCACAAAACCGAAATAGCTGTTCGGAATGGGTTCAGCTGGCCATAGCCGGACTAAAACATCCTTCATGGCAGCTCTGGACATCTTGTGGAGATCGGCCCACTGGGCCATCTGTTCATTCAGCAATGCCGGATGTCGTGGCATGTTGAAGTGTGACCAGAAAAGCTTCTCCGCAGCACGTCCTTCCTGCACTTGGAAGAACTGCGCCGCATTGGAGACACTCTTCGGCAGGTCCAAGAATGCGTCTGGAGAATTCCACAATTGATTAAGCAGAGCATACTTCAGGTCGCCGAACTTACTCTGTAAAAGAAAGGGCTTACCAGCCACTATCTCCCCAGCTTGCCGGACCTCCTCCCGAGCCGCTCTAAACTCGGACCGTGCTTCTCTCGCCTCTTGTAAGGCCTTATCGAGTTCGGCTGCCTTGGTTTTGGTATCCTCCTAGAGTGATTGGCATTTGCCAGTGGCATCCTTTAGCTCTCGCTCTATGGAAGATATACTCTCCTCGCACTGGCGCCGAGTGGCCTGTTCGGCCTTTAATTCAGCAGCCGCCTTCTTGGTAGCCGCATTGCTCACTCTGGCCTGCTCCTTGGCCTGGGCAAGCTCAGCCCGAAGGGTCTCAACCGCGGCAGCACCATCTATAGTTATGCATGTCACGGTGTATAGTTTTCAGCTTCGTGCTCATACTATTATAAATGCATAACCGGAGTGTCCCAATACATACCTTGTGCCTCATCGAGCTGCCTGTTAATCAGAGTAATGTCCTCATCAGATAACTCAAGTCTATGGTTTAGATCTGCGACTTCCGCAGCTTGGGCGGTCGCCATTGACATAACAGCCTGTTTTCAAATTAATTATGTCACTTCCTGAACATATCTTTTTGATACTCTGATTGCCTCCCTGTGGAAGCCGACCAGAGTCTCAGGGGCTACTATCTATATAGAGGCGATTTTTGCACATAAAGAGTGGTTAAGATATTACATTACATACCTCGAAGCCTCTCAGCAGGCCCGTGAAGGCTTCATCTAATCCGCTTCTCGCGGACATCCTCTCAACTACCGCACCCATTAAGTTATGATGTTCTTCTGAGATGGACGCACTTTGCAATGTGCCCATCAGAATATCCTGCACCTCCAGATTTCTGGAGGTTGCTGTGGGAGTACGGACTCCCTTCAAAGGGGTACGCTTACTCGACCCTAGAGTCGTCTTCGGCTGTAAACCGGATAGTTCGGGGCCCTCACTGTTGGTCCCCGTGGGGGTTGCGCCCCCTGGACCTTTGGCGACCGAGGTATCACCCTAGGACGCTGTCTTCATTGTCCCCCGCGCCACTTGATGGTCAGAGGAGATCCTCCGGGACGATACCTCGAAGTCGTCCGCCCTTAGGGACGAGAAAGCTTGTGGAGGATTCTCGCTTTCCATCATCTCCGGAGGCAAGTCCCCCGATGAGGAGGACTGTTGAGGTAGGTAGCGGGCCGGACTGCAAACATATAGTTTAAATGTTACCCTTGCAAACCGAAAAGAATAGGACATGTCTAGAACATCCTTGTTCACTTACGATTCGGCAAAGGGCTTGTCCCGATAGAAGAGCTCTGTGTCAACTTCGGCTTCCGAACCTGAACCATCTGACAGGGATATCTTCCGTCTCTTGGGTGCCTCCACCTCCAAGTCTTCGGAGGCAGTCCTTTTCTTCCCATGGGGAGAAGGGAAATCACCTTCTCCTTCCCCTTCATCTTCATCTTCAGAAGAGGGAGCTTCAGTCTCCCCGGACATAGTATCCAGTATACCTTTAGAGTGGAGGCTACCTTCAGCCCTTTTGCTCTTCTTCTTGTCCTCCTTCTCGGCATTTGATACGGCGCCGAGGCCAGCATCCACATTAACACAGGATCAGCTGAGTCTTCGGGAAGTGAAGCTGAACACCTTATTCGTCCCTCCTTCTTTATCCAGCCCTGGTTAAAGAAAGGTTTCTCAGTACATCGCTATGGGATAATCAACCAAGTTGCATTCAGAAGTTGGGTGCTTACCAGGTATCCGGATGGTTGCAGTTGAGGCTGATGTCCTCGGATGTGTCCGACCACTGCTTTCGAGTCTTGAAGAATAGTTTCCACATCCCTCTGTGTGTTGTGCCGAAGAATTGCTGAAGGGTCCGCGGCCCTTCCGGATTGAATTCCCACATGCGGAGAGGCCGTCGCTGGCATGGAAGGATCCGGCGGACTAGCATTACCTGGATCAGATTAATAAGGCCGGTGTCCTTGTCGAGGATGCTCTGGATACGATTTTGCAGCGTCTGCACTTCATCAGTTGATCCCCAGTCTAGCCCCTTATTAATCCACAATGCATGTCGCAATGGAGGGCCAGATCGGAACGCAGGTGAGGCCGCCCATTTGGTACCGCGGGGTTCGGTGATATAGAACCACTCCCGCTGCCATAAGTTGGAGGTTTTCGTGAAGGTACCTTTTGGCTAGATAGTATTGGCGAGATTGCTCACCATAGCACCGCTGCACTCTGCCTGCCCCCCATCGATTATCTTTGGCTTCACATTGAAGGTCTTGAGCCATAGGCCGAAGTGTGGAGGGATGTGGAGAAAAGCCTCACACATGACGATAAACGTCGAGATGTGAAGAAAGGAGTCTGGAGCTAGATCGTGAAAATCTAGCCCATAATAGAACATAAGGCCACGAACGAAGGGGTGGAGAGCGAACCCTAGCATGCGGAGGAAGTGAGAGATGAATACAACCCTCTCGCCGGATTTTGGTGTGGGGATAACCTGCCCGTTGGCAGGGAGCCTGTGGGGGATTTCCGCAGTCAGGTGCCTCACCTCCCGGAGCTTCACGATATCTTCCTCGATGACCGAGGAGGCCGCCCACCTGCCTTGGAGGCTGGATCTAGACATAACTAGAAGGCTTGGTTGCAATGAAAGAAATTGAGACCTGGGCGCTGGAGCTTGAGGCTGAAAAGAGGTAGGCGTGGGGGAGAAAGACGGTCTGTATCCCTTTATAAAGGCGATGAATATCGAATGGCTCCTCACGGGCCTTAAGGCTCGCCTATTTCCAAGGGATCATGCAAACGACATGGTTGGATTACCCATGTCCATATTTATAAGGATCCCATGATAAGAGGGCATGACCTCTGTTTTGACAAGATGTGCCAATAAAGACCGCGTCTCGTAACGCGGGGCGAGATGCTGGAAGACGGTTCGAAATAATAACCAGGCAAGGGACGTGACATCTCGCCACAAAAGTTGTCAGTAGATGGGACTTGTTAATATTGTACCTTGTTGTGGTTGTGTATGGTGTCTGTTTCGTAGAGCCGGACACGTTTTCTTTGTTCAAGGACTACTTTGAAGTATTCGGAGGAGGAACCCGCCTTGCAATGCCGAAGACAATCAGCGTGCCGGACACGTTGCCCTTGAAGCCTGGTTCAGGGGCTACTGAGGGAGTCCTGGATTAAGGGGTCCTCGGGCGTCCGGGCTATGTGACATGGGCCGGACTAATGGGTCGTGAGGATACGAGACAGAAGACTTCCTCCCGTGTCCGGATGGGACTCTCCTTCTTGTGGAAGGCAAGCTCGGCGTTCGGGTATGAAGATTCCTTCCTCTGTAAACCCGACTCTATATAACCCTAGGTCCTTCCGGTGTCTATATAAACCGGAGGGTTTAGTCCCTAGAGGAATAATCATAATCATACAGGCTAGACATCTAGGGTTTAGCCATTACGACCTCGAGGTAGATCAACTCTTGTAAACCTCATATTCATCCAAGATATCAAGCAGGAAGTAGGGTATTACCTCCATCAAGAGGGCCCAAACCTGGGTAAACATCATGTCCCTGTCTCCTATTCCTTCGATCCTCAAACACACAATTTAGGACCCCCTACCTGAGATCTGCCGGTTTTGATGCCGACACCCACTCCCTTGCCCGAAACCCTCAAAACAGGTTACAACGGACGTTGTCGTCGGGTCAATGCCTTTGACCGTTAACTCTGATGAGTGGGGCCGTGTAGGGCCGAGTCCACCTTTGACCATTTACCCGTATAATGGTTTCATATGCTGACCATATAGTGGCATTCGTATACGTGGGCGCATGCAACCAACCGCAGTCGTGGGGTAGCACGTGTCCATGGGACATGCTTGAAACGTCCCATCGTATAAAGAGGGGGAACCACCTCGCGGCGCATCGCCCCTACCATTTCCCCCCAGGGTTTTCCCCCAAATCCACTCCCTGCCGCATCGTCTTTCTCTCCCCCACCGGCATCGTCTCGCTCTCCTCCACTGCCTCCACCGCACCGTCTTGCTCTCCCCCACCACATCCTCTTCCTCACCTTCAGCGCCTCCATCTCTCCGATGGCGGAAGCTCGTGGCGACGCCGGCGCATTAGCCGGAGATGTAGTGGAGCTGCAGGGCGCGGTGACCGCGGATGTTGGCAGCATCCACGACGATGCGGGGAAACTCGCAATCGCTGCAAATGTGGAGAAGAAGGTGACGGCGTCGAGCAACGTAGTCCATCTCGATACCCCCGATGCGCAGCCTGGCGAGGATCAGGAGGTATTTGCACTTGCTTGTTAGTTGCAATATTTAGGATATTAGTTTGTAGAGTTAGTTGCATTGGTTAGATTGTGATTCATACGGTAGTATAGATGGTTAGAGTAGTTGGTTTGACGGATGGGTCAGGGTTTTCTGTATTGGGGGATGGGGTTTTTTGTACTAGGGTTTGTTGGACAAATTCGTTGCAAAATGCTAGATGTAGATCTGTATGATAGATAGGGATCTCTGTGCTTCAATGCTACATAGATGTATGCTTATTAGATTTGTTTTTAATGCTCACAGATTGGGGTTCTACAGACATGTATGCTTATTAGGTTGGGTCCCTATTAGATTTGTTTTTGAATGCTACTCAGATTGGGGTTTTGAATGTCATATGCCCAAATGGAATCCATCGATTAAGAAATTATTTGATTCATTAGTATATAAATTTGTCCATAATATGTAGTTATATTAGCTCTGTTGTTCAATGTGTGTGCTTGACAATGGAAAATGCAAATAGGATCATAGTATATCGGGAGTATAGTAGCCCTATGATCAATGTGTCATGTGTGCATATCTAAATTTTTAACTGGCTTCTGTATTTACTAGTGATGGATGTAATTGTATATTCAGGAGGATGATGGTTGGGTGGGAAGAGGAAGCTGGCCCAGTACGACATGTACGATCTAGAGTTTAGTGACGACAAAGAATATGAGGTAAGCCTACTTGAAATTTAGATTGTTCATTTAGTTCCTTTGACATGGTGTATATGAATCTATAATGTATTAATGTAATGCATTCATGTGTGCAGTATGATTCTGGTGAAGATGTGTACAAGGGAAACGACGCGTCCTTCACAACGAAGGATGTGGAGAAGATCAAGGCCAAGGGAGTTGCTTCCTTCTACAACCGCAAGATCAAGAAGTGGCACTGCCCCTACTACCCCACCAAGCCAAAGCCAAAGGATGGCCGCTTCGATCACCTTGTGTCTCATGCAGAGGATGTAGTGATTCGCAGGGAGGACTACATGATCAGGGGACAGCATGCTGCCCTCACGAAGGCCCTGACTCCGGTGTGATGTGATGATGTGATGAACTGAATGTGGCAGCATGTTTTATCTTTTTCTTTTGGGTTACTTTTGGTAATTTCAATGTGGCTATTTATGGTGTGATGAATTGAATCTATGGTGATGGTAGTAATGTATTATGCTATCTATATTTGTCTGTCCTTAAATTTGCCTGTGGTGTATGGTTAGTTCTGTTTAGATGTTGAAAACTATGAGTTTAGGGGCTGCAATTATCACACATGTTGTTTCAGTGTTGCTTCACTGATCAGACATGCTGCCTTTTCTCACCAGTTTAGGTGCTGCAATGATCACACATGTTGTTTCAGTGTTGCTTCATCGATCAGACATGCTACTTTTTCACTGTTCATTAATCAAATCAAATGCATGCTTTTTCCCACCAGTATATTTCATTATCCGATTTTTTGAACTGACATTTGACAGGACAATATAAATTCAAAAAAATGCAAAAAAATAAAACCTTGGCAAACTATCTATGTTTGTGTAGGAGATCATGTGTGCAAAATTTGTGGTGATTTAGAGGAGGTCAAAGAAATTTAAATTTGAGAAGTGTGCTCTAGATGAGCTCCCAGGCGGTAAACAGCCCATTTGTAATCAAGTTTTTTTGGACCCACTCTAAATGAGCCAAATGTTTTTATTAACACCTATTCAATCTATATAGTGTATATTCAAAGTCTCACTATTTTTTGAATTAATCTTCATATTTTTACATTTTCTTTTGAAAAAATATGCTTTAATATAAAAACTATTAAAAGCACGTTTAAAATATGAAAATGGAAAACTAAGTTCAGATCCTTCTTATTCACTTTGAAATAAAGCTTTGGCGATTTTTTTAATTTTTTTAATTTTTCAAAAACAGAAGGTAACACTGGTGCGCGTCGGTCCTAAACAAACGGTTTTTAACCCCTTTCCGCGACGGCATTTGGAACCGTCGCCAAGTGAGTGTGGGCGATAGGGGGGTCCTTCACACACGCCCCAGAAACCGTAGGGGATAGGGCCCCTACAGTACTCCTACTCGTTTCTGCTCGCATTGCCATCGCAGTTGGTATTCTGTGCTGCTACGTTTACGATGCGCGGCCCATCATAAACGGTTCACTATTATAGAACGTGTATGATGCGCGGCCCATCACAAACGGTTCACCGTTAAGAAGATTAGCTAATCGTCGTACGAGTGTCGGACAGGATTACAAAACGTCGGACCGTCGTAACATCGTCGTACACGACAACCATCACACACGCTATTCTGTGGTGCAACGTTTACGATGCATACTTCATCAAAAACAGTTCATGGTTGCGAATCGTGTACGATAAGGCAACTAACACAAACGTTTAGTTTGCCCACACCGTTTGTGATATTGTCTGACATCGCACACGCTTTGCAAACGGCAACTGTGTGCATGCTTGCACATGTTTCCTCTCTGTGAACCGTTGCGGATTATGGTGTATATCGCAAACGTTTGTGTTTTACCAACCGTGTGTGCCGTAACAACCCGGAGAGAGTAATTTCACTGTAATTTAATTGCTGCTTTTCCAAATTGTACCGGATTTGGATTTAAATTTGAATTTGAATGTAAGCTACAGCTTTATTCATATCCATCAGGTTCAAACAACAAATGCATTATTCGATTCATAGGTACATATGTTCAAGAATTACATAAGAACCAAATAAAGAATGATGAACCACTGTTGTATACTTGTACTATTAAAGACGGTAAAGAAAGAGGCGAAATATATTATGGTTGCTGAACAAGGTGAAGCGGAATGCCCATATTCTGCCCTCCTCCATGCAGAAGGCACGCACGACTCTAGTCGAACCCCTTGTGATGGCCGACCGCTCATCCTTCACGGTCTTCATGAAAACATCTAGATAATCATCGTGTTTTGGTAGAAATGCTTTAACCTTTGCATGCCCACCAATCATGTAGTTTGAGAGGTAATCTTGAGTAAACTACTTTGGCAACCACTGCAAAGGAAAAAGATTCACACATTGTCAACTAACACAACTCATTATGGGCAGTAAAAACAAGGCTACAGAGTTCTTACTTACCATCCTGCAGTTCGCTGTTTTCTTGGATAAAGTGTAAACAAATAGTTTAATTGCCATCTTTGACCCATTTTACTAACAATCTTTATCAGCTTCCTCACTTGATGGTGGTTCATCGATATCTCATTGCCCCATACGCAGAAAGGGTCGAAACGCGGATCTTTACCAATGACATATGTACCTAAAAGCACCAAGTTAATATTAGAAGCTAAACATCAATTGCACAATGATGTAGTACAACACTCTTTTATAATATGTCTATATACAACCGTATGTGGTAGTCCATTTGAAATCTCTAAAAAGACAAATATTTAGGAACGGAGGGAGTATCTTATAACATCCAATATACTCACATATTAGATGAATTAACATCTTATATTATGGGCCGGAAGGAGTTTAGTTCATTCTTACAGATTATCGACTGATTAACTGTTGCTATATCCATGGGTTATAGTTACTTTGAGTTAGTTCGGGCTCAAATAGCCCTAAAGTATATCTAAACATGAGGGCTAGTTTGAGCTAGTTGCATCTATAACCCACCCAAAAAAACTATCCAACCCAAGACGTGCTAATTGGAGGTAGTTCTCCTAGTGCATTTATTGTCAATCTAACCCTGCCATCCAAACAACTCTTTGGATGGAGTTAGTTCAGGGTTAGTAATGAGCTAGAAACTAACTTTAACCTCTAGCTAAGTTGAGTATCCAAACAGGGTTGTGTTGTTGCTGTTGCTGCTGCTGCTCTTCTACGTATATCTTAGATATCATTAGAACATTAATGTAACACTCTTCCTTATTGCTATGTAGCCTAGGATTGCATATTTAGACATTAAGTACAGTGCATGTTGCTATGTAGCCCCAGATATATTACATATGGCCCTAGTTAACCTAACGAAAAATGGGTTACACATATATCCAGTTAAAAGTCCGATTCACTGATTAGTCCCTTATCAGCCACCGGCCTATATGGTACCAACTACCAATATCCTGAAGAGTGAGCAGATATAAGCCATGGGATGAAACTAACCTCGATGGAAAACAAAAGTCGTTCCCAAAATTGTCCTCTGTAGGTACATCGAGAAGCATGTTATGCACAACAGGCTAAACATCAACCAAAATTATACATGGCACACAAAATAATCTCCAAAAGATAGCTTTAGTGTGCAGGTTTAAGCACGCTAGTAAAGAAAAACAAGTGGAAAGGTGTGCTAACTGCAACAGGCCTAACATTTAACAACAAGCAAACATAGTCATTCAAACTGGTATTGTGCTGGTCTAAGTACACTGGTTATGGTTAAATAAAAATGGAAAGGCGTGTTAACTACAAGATGCAACAACCAAATGTAGTCATTCATAGTGGTATTGTTGAAACTAGTACTGATGAAATTGAACTGCACAGTTCATACTTGCACATATGGAACATCATGTTGTGAATAACTGGAATAAACAAGGCATACTACGAACAACCAAAGATATCATTTGAAACTGAACATATGCTAACTACAAGCAACTGAACAATCAAAAAACTTTAAAAGAGGCATATGCTAGCTATAACAGGCTTAACAGCAAGCAAATATATGCATTCCTATTGGTATGTTTAAAACTGGATTGATGAAATGTACTGCACAGTAAATAATTGCACGAATAGAGCATCACATTGTGAACAACTGAAATAAACAAATCATGGGTTTCCTCACTTGTCACAGACGGGCTCGTTCCCGTGGGAAGAGCACGGACCCTGGATGCGCTCCATGTTGTCGCAGATGGGATCCTTCCCCTTGGAAGAGCACGGCTGTAGGATGCCCTCGCTGATGTCACAGACGGGCGCTTTCCCCTTGGAAGAGCAGATGGGCTCTTTCCCCTTGGAAGAGCCGGAGAGGGTGCCCTCCTCGTGGTCGCTGTCGATGAGGTCTGACTAGGAAGCTGAGGATCCCAAGCGAGCGACGCAGAACGTGTCCTTCAGAAATGACAAAAGGGGCTCGATGGTGATGTAGAATGGCAAATTGTTGACAGCGAGCCAGAGGAGATTAGCGGCGGGGCCATGGATGAGATCGACGGCGGTTGAACCCGAAGGGTTGGGGGTGGGCCACTTAACCTGTGACACAGCCCGCCTCAGGCCGTCGCTGTCGATAACCTCGATGTCGTAGCCGGCGGCCGAGACATGCCCGCATACTCTAGCCTGCTGCTTGAGTGCCTGCCGCCAGTAATGGTTGTCAGCTTCCTCGGCGACGTCGGACGAAGAGACCGCTATACACCTCTTTTGGGCCAGTTGCTCGTCGAGCTCCACAGGAAGCATAGCCGGGCTTAGGCTGCGATGCTCTGGAGTGGGGGATGGGGATGGGGGTCTGTGGGAAAGGGGTCATTTGGCAGGTGTCATCTAAGAAACTCAGGGCGGCCTGGGTATGAGATCGGTGGGTAAGCTGCGCGGGCAAACCGGCAGATGTTGACAATGGAGGCCTTGCGCGGTGGCGGTGGCGGCGGCATCGGCGGTAGGGACCTTGCTAGGGTTTCGAGCGAGGGAGGGTGTGTGTGTGTATGTGTGTGTGCGTGCACGCGCGAGGAGGTTTTGGTGTGTGTGTGTGTGTGTGTGGAGGGGGGGCGCGGGGTGTTTGAGGAAATGACACGGGTACTAAAAGTTTTACTACGCGGGAGTCAAACGCGAGAGTGAAATGCCGGGATATTGAAATTTTGATGATAGTGCATCGCACACGGTCCGGAGATAACAACCATGTGTTATGAAACAGGGAACCCTGGAGGCGGGCAGATATTTTCTAGGGATGCAGGCGGGATTGGGAACAAGAAACATCGCACACGGTCCGGAGATAACAACCGTGTGTTATGAAACAGAAAAACCCTCGAGGCGGGCAGATATTTTTGAGAGGGGGAGCCTCGTGGAGCCCAATGTACTGTGCGGATGTGTGCGTGACAAGTGCACCGGTGTGGCACACGCTTAGTTTGAGTGAACCGTGTGTATTGCGTCATCCGACTTGTCTAATATTCATAAATTTGGCGAAAAATGACAGGGGAGAGGGTCAGAACACGAACACACTTGCATTTGGACCAAATTTATGTATCAAAAGGGTGGTTTGATTTTCAAATACCAAATGCAACTTCGATGTGGCGCCTCTCCCGCAAAGTGCACTGTATTGCTTGCCCCCGCCCCACCCCTTGTGTCGGCATGAAGGGAATCCTAAGCTATGAATGCATGCCCCCTCCCCCCCCCCAACCGAGGTTCACCTAGCAAAGTGCGAAGTAGCTAGCAGCCCCCCTCCTCCCTCGTGTCGGCACGAAGGGAAT
>NC_057811.1:390756245-390766676 GCF_018294505.1 Triticum aestivum | reverse complement strand
GAGGTTCACCTAGCAAAGTGCGAAGTAGCAACCCCCCCCCCACACACACTTTTAGTCGGCGGGCCAGAGAGGCATATATCTCACCAAGATGGATCGTAAAACGGACCAAGAATAATCCACCTTGGTCGTACAACCTCTCTCTTGTTGTTGGTCAAAGTGATGGCCGTCCATGCGACCCCGGAGATGGGCTAGCTCGCCAATAATCAAGCAATTAGCACCAGTCCCCGAAGACAACCACTACATGCGTGTGGCCCAAACATATGTATGGACAGGTGTGTTTTTGAGTAATAATGGAACAACTTTGATGAGGCACCGTGATTTCGAACTAGAAATCCACACACTTGGTGAGGGTTAGGTTGACGATGTATATGTATGTTACACCACACTTAAAGCCAACGACAGGGATTCATGCATGCATGCATAGTATATGCGCTCAAACTTAATTAGGTCTGAATCTTACCATGACCTATACTACGATAAGGAGGCGAACCAAATGAAGAATCCTCCATGGTAATCTATCTTGTTGTTGGTCAAGGTGATCATGGATGTCCACACGAGCCCACGAATATATAGGCTTGTCGCCGATAACCACGCGAGGGAGTGTATCGTTCGAAGGCAACCACTACACGCATATGTATGGAGGTGATGCGTGCATGCATGTTTGAATACAAAACATTGATGTGGCGCGTGTGTCAAAAATCATACACTAGCTCCCCGCACAGAGCGAGATCGGTTCATGATGTGTCGTTGTACTAGCCACTTCAACTCGATGGGAGGGATTCATGCGTACATATGCATGTGTGTGTGCTCAAACTGTATCATGCATGTCATCCCAGAGCAAAAATAATAATCCCCTCCTAAGTCAAATTAACCTCTCTTTTTGTCTGGCAAAAAGTAGTGATGGACCAAGCGGGCCCACAGATGGAAAGCATCGATATCGCTGATAACAGCTTAAGTGGGTGCGAGAGGACAACCACTACCGCTTTGCATGTGGGCCAAACATATATTTGTTGAATACCCAAAATGCAGAACTTTGATGTGCCACATGCCTCAAAAACTATAAACCATGCACCCACACAGAGTGAGGTTCATATCAAGTGTACTACATATGATGGTCCCCTTCCCCCCTCTTCACCGCATACTATATGCTCCTGCCGTAATATATGTACAACCCAAAAGAATCCTCATCGATGGTGAAATTAATTAACCTCTCCCGATGTAGGTGAAAGTGATTCATGCATGCATCGATGATGGCCTCGTGGGCCCACAGATGGAAGCGTCACACGTGAGTGTCTTAGCTAGGATATGCATGTGGCCCAAAAAGGTGTTGTGTGATGTTTGAATAACCAATTTCACACTTTTGATGTGGCACGTGCCTCGGTAACCAAAAAGTCCTGACACTGAGTGAGGTGTACTTGTTCACGGATGCGTACGTATAGTATATATGCTAGTCCCCTCCCACCTCTTCGATGCGTACTATATACGACCATAACACAAACAAAAAAGATTCTACCTTGCTGGTCAAATTAACCTCACTGCCGGCTGTTCGTCAAAGTGATGGACGATGACCTCGCGGGCCCACAGAAAGCGTCACGCGCAAGTATCGAGTGTCGTGTAAGACAACCATCGACTGCATGTGGCCAAAACATTTATGTATGAAAGGATTGTGTAATATTTTAAATAACGATTTTCACGACCCTGATGTGGCATCGGCCTGCCTAACAAAACGGCCAACCCACACGGTGGCTCACAAATCGTAGTGTCCTGCGAGCCACCCGCCACCCCCACACGCACACACCCACACACACACACACCGCGAATCCACCGCTACTACGATGCATGTTAAATTAATTATCCCGCGGTGAACATACATGTTACCAAAGGATGGACGTTTTAATTTCAAAAAAATCACAGAGATCATTAAGACGTTTTAGTGCATTGATAGATTGATTTTCTACGGGTATAATGTGCAAAAATCAAATTTGAGCTACATGCACACGTGATAGTGCACCTAAATGGATTGAAAAAACACATGTGTCTCACTGGGTGCATGTTTACTCCCCGTGCAACAAATTTCAAACATTGTGAATCTTGATTTTTAAATTCTAGTACATCGAAAACTTATTTGAAGTTCATAAAACTTATCGTGTTGTCATATGGACACCAATACAAAGTGGCATTGTACTTTTTTGTCAAATTTGAGACCAGTTTTGATGTAATCTTTATCTAATTATGGACGGGAGATTATTAATAATTGGGAACCAATATCCCAAATGGAATATTTATTCGAACCGTGAGCGTTAGACCAACAATGGATACGTGCCATGCTTCGGCTAATAAAGCGGTAGCATTAATCATCCAAATAGAAAAACAATATACATGCCGATGTGTGACCCGTGTGGCGTGCGAGCAGGCGTGAGTTGACGGGACGCATGCGAGCAGTCCGCCGCGCAGGCAGATGGGGAGGCGTGCGTGCAGGTGTGTGAATTGATGGATGCATGCTCGCTGTGCAGTGTCATCGGGAGGCGTGCGAGTAGCTGTGTGAAACTTTGGTAGGCATGCCAAAGTTCCGGTGCACAGGCTCACCGGGAGGCGAGCCATCGGTTTGACCGCGGCCCGCCTCTCTCCCACAACTCCCACTACTCCATATTAATGGTGCGCCCGAGCGGCCGCACCCCCTATACTCGCTACGCACACACAATCCTCTCTCTCCGCTTGCATCCTCGACGCCACTCTCAGTCCTCAAAGTTGTCAGTGTATGAGGATGCCGCCGAAGCGCCCCATCGGAGGGAGTGGCGACACCGGGGCTGCTCAAGCACCGGAGCACGGCGTGGAGATGGAGACAGAGGTTGCCGTCACCATCGGCGAGTTATCGCTGCACCATTACGTCATCGATGGCGTCGAGCTTCCATAGCCGGAGGCGGAGTTCCACACCGACTCCGACGACCACTCCGGTGACGACTCCGACGACAACGGACAGCTGGTTAGCCATCTATACCCATTTATGTGTCAAATAGATCATAGGGTTTCTCTGGTTATTCCTGCCTCCCCCTTTTTGGAACAGAAATCTTGTGGTTATATTGTCCCAATCCATCAAATCTGAGTAAGTTTCGTTAGATCCGTGTAGTGTATTGATTGTTTGAATGGTACAGGTGATAAGTGATTAGTTGTTTCATCTGTGCAAATGATTTCTGCTAGTAATCCGACTAGGGTTAGTGTTCGTGTTAATAATTCCTAGCCAGGACTTGACAATTGATTTTGAATGACCTACATATGTTTGTGCCATTATTTTCTTCAAGATTGGTCTGTACGTAGATGACTGTGCTTAAAAATCAAACCATAATCTCTGGATATGTATAAATAAATAGCCATAATTTCCTAATCCTACTTGACGACATGTGATCAGTGATTTGATGCCAAATTTGTTTTACTATTTGTATAGGTGCTGTCTGACGATGTGGACAGCGAGGATGAAGATACCCAGAGGAGGTACAAGAGGTGAATCCTGAGGGAGCTTTATGCGGGAATGCATAACAGGCGTATTAGGACCTGGAATGACGGCTATGGATGCCCATTTTGCAACCACAAGCTTCATGATGCGTATCTAAGTGTTCTGGCGCATGCAAGAGGACAGGCCGTTGGCTCCTTCAAGCAGAAGTATTCTTGCAGGGTGGTGCACGGCGCATACGCCGAGTACCTAGAGACGCTTCAGGATCATGCACTACAAAAAATACACTTCCGTGATGATACGTGTTTGTCACAGTAGGTCGCGTTTTTTGTCATGCATGTACATCCATGACAAATTTATGACAGAATCAAGATAGTCATACCTGTGCTGTCGTAGAAGTGTTCCATGACATTACCAAAATTATCATCACGGAAGTGTCCACTTCCATGATGATAAATCGCGCGTCACAGAAGTGCTTTCGTCAAGGGTGACCGACATGTGGCATCCACCGTAACGGAACGCCGTTAAGCTATCGGGTCGTGTTTTGGATCCGAGAACCCGTTAACAGCCCTGACCAATGGGGATTTTCCATGTGTAAAATCAACATTGGCTAGAGGAAACACGTGTCGGCTCATCGTTGGGACAGATGTCATCCACTCACTGGACAGAAGGCGCCTATGATACATCGACACGTGGCACGGCCCAACAGTGGCCCATTCTTGTGAAAAGGCCAGCCCATTTGACTTGGTCAAAAGCTGGCGGGCCGACCCATGGAAAGCCTGTTAACGACCTGTTCGCATATAGCCCATTTACAGCCCGCTAACCCAAGGCCCGTTACGCCCTATCCGAATTAGGCCTAGTAGCGTCATCTGGGCCATCCAATATGATTC
Source organism: Triticum aestivum (assembly GCF_018294505.1). Lineage (NCBI taxonomy): Eukaryota > Viridiplantae > Streptophyta > Magnoliopsida > Poales > Poaceae > Triticum > Triticum aestivum. The sequence continues at coordinate 390,762,338 of NC_057811.1, read as the reverse complement.
CAGCCCGTTTTCACTTCTGGCCCATGTATAGCCCATGACGTCTTTCGGCCCATATGAGGCCCTTTGTAACTCTTGGCCCATTAGTGGCCCGTGCTGAAACTGGCCCGTAATGAACAGTGTATTACTTTACATCCATTAACTGCTCATGGTGAAACTGGCCCGTAATGAACAGTGTATCACTTTATACCCATTAACGGCCCGTTATTCCGTTGGGCCGTTTCCAGCCCAAGTTAACTTTCGGCCTTCTGAGGGCCCATTTATTCTTGGGCTCATTTGCAGCATTCGGTTACTTACGGCCTGTTACTGTCATTTTCTGCTTGTGGGCCAAATTCAGCCCGTCGTTACAGTCGGCCCGTTTGTGGACCGTTAGTCTGTCGGGCCATTTTCATAGCATCACCAAATACGGCCTATTAACGGCCCGTTATGGTCAACCCATAAAATGTATGATTTCCATTAAAGACCCGTCTACGGCCCATTAAAGGCCCGTACAAGATCCATAAATGAGTCGGCGGCCCATGGATCCTACGAGACGTAGAAGGCCCATGGATCCTACGAGACGTAGAAGGCCCATGGATCCTACGAGACGTAGAAGGCCCATGGATCCTACGAGACGTAGAAGGCCCATGGATCCTACGAGACGTAGAAGGCCCATGGATCCTACGAGACGTAGAAGGCCCATGGATCCGACGGCCCGTGAAGGGCCATGGTCGGGCGAGTTGGCCCCCATTTGAACGATATAGCATATTCAAAGAATTATCCTACTCAATACTATACAACAAAGAGATCAAGGCATAGAAAGGTAGAATAATCCTACACTATACAATAAAGATATTACAGCCGATTATACCCACTGGGCATTATGGTTCGGCACAGGTGGTAATAAGGCATACACAAACAGCAAATTACATACACTGGGCAAATACAGCTCATACATCATGGACGCGCATCAACTTAACTCCATTTGAACTATAATCTCTTCAGAAAACAGGATTGGCCGGATTTAGATAGCACAAATTTCAGTCTGGAAAATCTCCAATTCCTTCATGGTTACCTCAGTGTCTTGTTTCATTTTTTGACTCCTGCTTCTAATACCTGCATGTCCAGTCTCAACTTGTTGATTATATGTTGACAATCATGTACACGTTGTCTTGCCACCTCTAGTTGATGCTCGATAACATCAGCACATTCCAATTCCAATCCATAATCATTCGGTAACGGCCATGCCGCACTGCTCGCAGACCTTTGTGTTGATGTCACTTCATCCTGAAATGTTTCTATAAGTACACATGACTAGGGCAAAAATATAGTTGCAACAGTGAAGCGAACAAGACACTATTTTGTACTACATGGCAAAACAGGAATAACAATAATGTTACACGTCACTTTCAAAAAAATGTTATACGTCATGAAGCATAAGCAGGTGATATTTTAAATTTTATAAAAACGATAGTCTGTGCAGCCTGCATACAGAAATGAAGGAAATATGCCCTAGAGGCAATAATAAAGTATTATTTATTTCCTTATATCATGATAAATGTTTATTATTCATGCTGGAATTGTATTAACCGGAAACATAATACATGTGTGAATACATAGACAAACAGAGTGTCACTAGTATACCTCTACTTGACTAGCTCGTTAATCAAAGATGGTTATGTTTCCTAGCCATAGACATGAGTTGTCATTTGATTAACGAGATCACCTCATTAGGAGAATGACGTGATTGACTTGACCCATTCCGTTAGCTTAGCACTCGATCGTTTAGTATGTAGCTATTGCTTTCTTCATGACTTATACATGTTCCTATGACTATGAGATTATGCAACTCCCGTTTACCGGAGGAAGACTTTGTGTGCTACCAAATGTCACAACGTAACTGGGTGATTATAAAGGTGCTCTACAGGTGTCTCCAAAGGTACTTGTTGGGTTGGCGTATTTCGAGATTAGGATTTGCCACTCCGATTGTCGGAGAGGTATCTCTGGGCCCACTCGGTAATAAACATCACTATAAGCCTTGCAAGCATTGTGACTAATGCGTTAGTGGCAGGATGATGTATTATGGAACGAGTAAAGAGACTTGCCAGTAACGAGATTGAACTAGGTATCGAGATACCGACGATCGAATCTCGGGCAAGTAACATACCGATGACAAAGGGAACAACGTATGTCGTTATGCGGTCTGACCGATAAAGATCTTCGTAGAATATGTAGGAACCAATATGAGCATCCAGGTTCCGCTATTGGTTATTGACCGGAGAGGTGTCTCGGTCATGTCTACATCGTTCTCGAACCCGTAGGGTCCGCACGCTTAAAGTTACGATGGCAGATATATTATGAGTTTATATGTTTTGATGTACCGAAGGTTGTTCGGAGTCCCGGATGTGATCACGGACATAGCGAGGAGTCTCGAAATGGTCGAGACATAAAGATTGATATATTGGACGACTATATTCGGACACTGGAAGTGTTCCGGAGAAGTTTCGGATAAAACCGGAGTGCCGGAGGGGTTACCGGAACCCCCCGGGGAAGTATTGGGCCTTAGTGGGCCTGAGGGGAGAGAGAGGGCAGCAGCCCAGGAGGAGGTGCGCCCCCTCCCATGGGGAGTCCGAATTGGACTAGGGAGTGGGGCGCGGCCCCTCTTTCCTTCTCCCTCTCCCTCTCTTTCCTGCCCCCTTCTCTCTTCCTAGTTGAACTAGGAAAGGGGAGTCCTACTCCTACTAGGAGGAGGACTCCCCCCTTGGCGCGCCCTCCTCCTTGGCCGGCGGCCTCCCCCCTGCTCCTTTATATACGAGGGCAGGGGGGCACCCCATGGACACAACAATTGATCATTGATCTCCTAGCCGTGTGCGGTGCCCCCCTCCACCATATTACACCTCGATAATATCGTAGCGGTGCTTAGGCGAAGCCCTGCGTCGGTAGAACATCATCATTGTCACCACGCCGTCGTGCTGACGAAACTCTCCCTCAACACTCTGCTGGATCGGAGTTCGAGGGACGTCATCGAGCTGAACGTGTGCTGAACTCGGAGGTGCCGTGCGTTCGGTACTTGAACGGTCGGATCGTGAAGACGTACGACAACATCAACCGCGTTGTGTTAACACTTCCGCTTTCGTTCTACGAGGGTACGTGGACAACACTCTCCCCTCTCGTTGCTATGCATCACCATGATCTTGCGTGTGCGTAGGAATTTTTTTGAAATTACTACGTTCCCCAACAGTGGCATCCGAGCCTGGTTTTATGTGTTGATGCTATGCACGAGTAGAACACAAGTGAGTTGTGGGCGATATAAGTCATACTGCTTACCAGCATGTCATACTTTGGTTCGTCGGTATTGTGAGATGAAGCGGCCCGGACCGACATTACGCGTACGCTTACGCGAGACTGGTTTCACCGTTGCGAGCACTCGTTGCTTAAAGGTGACCGGCGGATGTCTGTCTCTCTCACTTTAGTTGAACCGGGTGTGGCTACGCCCGGTCCTTGCGAAGGTTAAAACAGCACCAACTTGACAAACTATCGTTGTGGTTTCGATGCGTAGGTAAGAACGGTTCTTGCTAAGCCTGTAGCAGCCACGTAAAACTTGCAACAACAAAGTAGACGACGTCTAACTTGTTTTTGCAGGGCATGTTGTGATGTGATATGGTCAAGACATGATGCTATATTTTATTGTACGAGATGATCGTGTTTTGTAACCGAGTTATCGGCAACTGGCAGGAGCCATATGGTTGTCGCTTTATTGTATGCAATGCAATCGCCATGTAATTGTTTTACTTTATCACTAAGCGGTAGCGATAGTCGTAAAAGCAATAAGTTGGCGAGACGACAACGATGCTACGATGGAGATCAAGGTGTCGCGCCGGTGACGATGGTGATCATGACGGTGCTTCGGAGATGGAGATCACAAGCACAAGATGATGATGGCCATATCATATCACTTATATTGATTGCATGTGATGTTAATCTTTTATGCATCTTATCTTGCTTTGATTGACGGTAGCATTATAAGATGATCTCTCACTAAAATTTCAAGATAAAAGTGTTCTCCCTGAGTATGCACCGCTCGAAAGTTCTTCGTGCTGAGACACCACGTGATGATCGGGTGTGATAGGCTCTACGTTCAAATACAACGGGTGCAAAACAGTTGCACACGCGGAATACTCAGGTTAAACTTTGTAGCGACCAGACCTCAAATGGTCTGTGCTGCTGTGCACTAGTGTCATCCCTGGATCAGTAATGCTGACACGCACAGTACAAATGGAGGATTTATAACAGAGTAGCAATCACACACTTATTACATCGAATATCTCCGAAGAGATTAAGTATGATAAACATGGCTTAAGGCCATCTAATAACGATAACAGCGGAATACTTGGAAGATAAGTGAGTCCATCAACTCCAGCGGCATCACTGAGTATAAGACCACGACCTAAGGCACCTTACTCGTCATCTGAAAAGTGTGCAACATGAAACGTTGCAGCCCGAGAATGGGTCAGCACATAGAATATGCTGGCAAAGTAACACATAAAGAGTAATGAACAACAATAATGCTATACTACATGCATATATGGCTGGTGGAAAGCTCTATGGTTAAAGTTTTCCGAAAAGCCAATTTTTCCCTACTACAAAGGAATAAATTTTATTTAACTATCATGGTGGTTGTTAAACATTGAGAAGGTACCTCCAACTCAATCCCAATTAAGTGCCATCATTAACCCAACAAAATTAATTAAAAGTAACATGGTGATGAGATTCAAATGATAATCCAGGTACTAGATACTCAAGTTGTCCATAACCGGGGACACGGATAACCATGATTAGTTTGTACACTCTGCAGAGGTTTGCGCACTTTTCCCCACAAGACTCGATCGCCTCCGCTTGATTCTCGCACTGCATGATGTTTGAGAAACGGATGACCAAGACACAGTCTTTCAGGAACAATCACTCTTTACTCTGGGTGGACCGGTACACCTACTTTCCCCTAAATCTGCTAGTCCACCTCTTCAAGAGATCATGTAACCTACTCAACTATGTTAGAGCCCATAATAGCTTGTGGCTGCACACGGAAGTTTCTAGCATGAATAATCTTATGATCCCTTTGAGCCTGGGTGGCGGACCTTATAAAATCAGACAACACTGGGTTCTCCAGGTGCCTCAATCCACCCAGATGTGAGTTTTAGTTGCCACCTTAAGTTGAACCATTAATAAACATCTCATATCTATCATGAATATCTCTCAAACCCAATCCACGTCTACGAGCATAGCATGGCAATAATAAAAGCAACGTAGAAGTAACTCCCAAGGGTTTGATAAGAAAACAGGTAATAGGTACTACCTCAACTACTTCCCAGCTCCCACAATTTAATCAGATCCTAATCATGCAATTGTTTGAGGAATAGATCTAATGCAATAAAACTGGGTATGGAAAGTATGATCAAAGTGTTACTTGCCTTGCTGATGATCCGCAAAACCTAGCGATTCGAAGTAACAAGCGGCACACTCCGGGTACTCTATCGCAAACAAACAAACATACAATCAGTACTCATCTAATGCATAGGTAAAACTCGAATGAAAGATCCAACCAGAAAGTTCAACTTAAGAACTCCGGTTTGCAAAATGAATCAACTCGAAAGAAACAACGAAAGTCAAACGGCGAAAGAAAGAAGCTTCGTTTACTAATCTGGATCTAGGTCAAATTTTACTGTAGCAAAAACTTGTTTGAGTAGGTTAAACGGAAAGAGAATTTCGAGACGAAACTCTAGGCGCTTGAATCGCCTGATTCCGATAAACGAGCGAGAAGTTAAATAGAAACGAAGATTCGATCAGAAATCGAATCTGAGATAATCGTAGAAAAAATCCGGCGAAAAAGAAAAACGGATGAACGGTTAAAGAACGGACGTTCGTTAACAGAGAAAAAACCGACGAACGCGTTCGTTAAAACGAACGGTTCGGTAAACGCTCGCAAAATAAAAACACTGAAAAAACCGATCTAGGTTTTTTTTAAACGAAGGGTTTTTTTAAAAACAAAACCGGCGTTGAACGGGGCAGGCAGTACCTCGTCGGGGCGGGGGTTCCGGCGGGGCTCCGGCGCTCGGGGTG
>NC_057811.1:390749161-390755723 GCF_018294505.1 Triticum aestivum | reverse complement strand
TGAGAGAGAGGGGGGTTGAGGGGTATATAAAGAGGGGGGGAGCAAGCTTGGAGGAGGGGGCAAGCTCCGGCGGGGTCGGACTCCCGTGTCCACCGTGGACACGGCGGCGGCGCTCTCCCGTGCGGAGGAAGGAGAGGGCGACGGGGTGGGCCGGCGGCCTGGCGCTCGGCTGGGCTCGGCCCAGCGGGCGCACGCTGTTTTTTTTAAATGTATCACGGAAAATAATTCACAGAAAAATAAATAAAAGTCAGAAAAATATAAAATAAATTTTCCCCGCCTAGTTAGAAAATCTAGAATACGGTGAACATTTTTTTAAGACAAAATAAATATTTTGAAAACATGCAATATTTTTAATGCAATAAAAATTGCAATAAAATCCAAATAAATTCCAATAAATGATTTTAACATTTTTCCTCCAGTATTTCAATTGTTTTGGAGAAGTCATATTTTCTCCTCTCGTTTATTTTTAAAATGAAATATTTTTCCGGAGAAAAAACAATTAAAACCAAAATCCTCGTCTTAATATTTGATGAAAATCAAATATGAAAATTCGAGAAAAATCCCCAACTCTCTCCGAGGGTCCTTGAGTTGCTTAGGATTTATCGAGGATTTGTCAAAATGCAATAAAACATGATATGCAACGCTGATCTATGTATAACATACCAAATTGAAAATTTGGGATGTTACAAACCTACCCCCCCCCCCTTAAGATGAATCTCGCCCTCGAGATTCGGGTTGGCTAGAAAACAGGTGGGAGTGGTCCTTCCGTAGATCTTCCTCTCGCTCCCAGGTGGCTTCATCCTCCGTGTGGTGACCTCACTGAACTTTGCAAAACTTGATAACCTTGTTGCGGGTAACTCGACTGGCATACTCAAGAATCTTAACTGGTTTCTCCTCATAGGTCAAATCACTTTCCAGCTGAATCGCTTCCAGTGGCACAGTATCTCTCAGTGGTATCTCAGCCTTCTCTGCGTGGCACTTCTTTAACTGGGAAACGTGAAATACATCATGAACTCCAGACAATCCTTCGGGCAATTCCAGCTTGTAAGCAACTTCTCCCATATGTTCCACAACTCTATATGGTCCGATTAGACGGGGCGCTAACTTTCCCTTAACTCCAAAGCGCTTCACTCCTCGAAGTGGTGATACTCGAAGATAAACTCGGTCTCCGACTTCGTGAACTGTCTCCTTTCATTTAGAATCAGCATAACTCTTCTGTCTGGACTTGGCTACCTTGAGCCTATCGCGAATCAACCTCACTTTCTGTTCAGACTCCTTAATCAAATCTGGTCCAAACAACTGACGGTCTCCAACTTCGTCCCATAACAACGGTGTTCTACACCTCCTTCCGTACAAGGCTTCGAAAGGGGCCATCTTCGAACTGATCTTATAACTGTTGTTATAAGAAAACTCCGCATATGGCAGATTGTCGTCCCAACTAGATCCATAATCTAGTGCACATGCTCTCAACATGTCCTCCAAAATCTGGTTGACTCTCTCGGTCTGTCCATCTGTCTGTGGGTGGAAAGCTGTACTAAATTCCAGCCTGGTTCCCAATGTTTCATGTAACTGCTTCCAAAACTTCGAGGTAAATTGGGTTCCTCTGTCTGATACAATGGTCCTCGGAACTCCATGCAAACATACGATCCTGGTCATGTATATCTTTGCCAACTTAGCACTGGTGTAAGTGGTCTTCACTGGAATGAAATGAGCCACTTTCATCAAACGGTCGACTACAACCCATATTGAGTCATAGCCTGAACGAGTCCTGGGTAATCCAGTGATAAAATCCATGCCTATTTTATCCCACTTCCATTCGGGTATCGGCAATGGTTGTAGCAATCCTGCTGGCTTCTGATGCTCTGCCTTCACTCTCTGACATACATCACAAACTGCTACGTATTCCGCAATATCCTTCTTCATTCCGGTCCACCAGAAAATATTCTTCAAATCCAAATACATCTTCGTATTTCCTGGGTGAATCGAGTACCGTGAATCATGGGCTTCTTGCAAAATCAACTTCCTGATCTCCGGATCATTTGGTACATATACGCGGTCCTCAAACCACAAGGTATCGTGCTCATCCTCACGAAATCCCTTGGCTTTTCCTTTGCTCATCTTCTCCTTTATCTCTTCAATCTCCTTGTCTGTCTTCTGAGCTTCTCTGATCCTTTCCATCAAGGTAGACTGAATCTCCAATGTCGCTCAATAGCCTCTTGGGACTATCTCCAAACATAGCTCGCGAAGGTCCTCGGCTAACTCCTGGGGTATCTCTCCTGTCATGAGGGTGTTGACATGACTCTTGCGGCTCAACGCGTCTGCTACTACGTTAGCCTTTCCTGGGTGATAATGCAATCTCATATCATAGTTTTTAATGAGTTCCAACCATCTCCTCTGTCTGAGATTTAACTCCTTCTGCGTGAAAATATACTTCAAACTCTTGTGATCCGTATACACCTCACAATGGTTTCCGATGAGAAAATGTCTCCATGTCTTCAATGCATGCACCACGGCTGCTAATTCCAAATCATGCGTAGCATAATTCTTTTCATGAGGTTTAAGTTGTCGTGAAGCATATGACACAACTCTTCCTTCCTGCGTAAGCACTGCTCCAAGTCCTCGACGAGAAGCGTCGCAATAAACTTCATAGTCTTTGCGTTGATCGGGCAGAATCAACACTGGTGATGTAACCAATCGTTTCTTCAACTCTTGGAAACTAGCTTCACATTCCTCAGTCCAATTGAATTTGGTGTCCTTCTTCAATAGCTCAGTCATGGGCTTAGCAATCCTTGAGAAATTCTCGATAAATCTCCGGTAGTATCCTGCAAGTCCAAGAAAACTCCGGATTTCTCCAACTGTCATGGGTGATTCCCAACTTGTCAATGTGTCAACCTTGGCAGGGTCTACTGGTATTCCTTCTCCAGAAATAACATGTCCAAGGAATCCAACTTCCCTTGTCCATACTTCCTCTTACGATTTTCAATCTGCTGTTGCTTCCCTTCAATCATGAGAGCTCTATCTACCAGTTCCTGGTAGTTGTTGAAGGTTGCTACCATCAACTGCATACTCAGTTCATCATTCAGCCCTTCCAAAAATTTCTCCTGCTTGGCAGCATCTGTAGCAACGTCATCTGGTGCATAACGTGCTAACTTACAGAAATCCTCCACATACTGGCCTACGGTGCGTCCTCCTTGGCATAGGTTGCGAAACTCACGCTTCTTCATAGCCATAGCTCCTGCTGAAACATGAGCTGTACGGAAAGCTTGCTGAAACTGGTCCCATGTGACAGTGTCAATAGGGTGCGTGGCTGTATAGTTCTCCCACCATGATGCTGCGGGTCCATCAAGCTGATGTGCGGCAAAACGCACTCTTTCCGCATCTGTGCATCCTGCAGTGGTCAACTCCCTTCCAACTTTGCGGAGCCAATCATCTGCAACAATCGGCTCGGTGCTACTGGAAAACACCGGCGGGTTTAGCCTTACGAAACGGGCTAAGTGATCAACAGGTGGTGGTGGAGGTGGGTTGTTGTTGTTGTTGCCTTGGTTCTGCACTAACACTTGCATCAGGGCATTCTGTTGCTGAATCAACTGGGTGATCTCTGGCGGGAAAACAAATCCGGTGTCACGTCTCGGAGGCATCTGATAGGTTTAGAAAAGATGAGAGTTAAGAATAGAATGAGGTCTAGAGAGAAAACACTACCCATATGCTCATGAGACAAATACAATCAATATCACTCAATCAATTCAAACAAGGCAAAACAATCGATCTAACTAGCGTTACAAAGTGCTTGAACTATACTATTAAATGGGGGAAAACTACTACTGATATGGTGGTCTACTAGAAATTCTGATCCGTTGAAGACTCCATGATGTCTGCTCCGGCTTCATCAACAAAGTCATCTTCACTTGGTTCCGAGTCGGTGTCGTCGATGATGATGTAGTTATCCGGACAAGTGCATTCGTCGACTTCTGCTTTTGGCACTGGATTTCCCATAAATACTCCAATCTTCTTCTCCAGGTCGTCATTCTTCCCTACTAGTGCGTTGATTTCCTCCAAATAATCCTCGCGTGTAGCCTTGAGTTCTTCTTGGAGCTCCTTGATCTTGGTTAATGCCTTCTTCAGTTCTTCCTTGTCCGTGCACATCTGGTTCTCCTGGCGACGAATATGTTGGTTCTGCTCCTGGATGAAAGCTGCGATTGATCCATCCTTCTTGGTTCTGATCATCTCCCATTGCGCGTCTCGACGTCCACAAATTTGGTAAATTGTATCCTTAAGCTCCCGATGGTAGACTTCTCCAATGCGTCCCATGGCGATGTGTGCGGCCATGCTCTTCCCTAAACTCCACGTTGGTGCTTCGAAAACCAATCTTATGGGTTAGTAACTGGCACAAACGTCCTTCCTGGAATGAGAACTTGAATCTTCCAGCTCTCCTCTTCAGGTAACGTGGCGTTGTAGGTTCCGGTGATGCTTGGTATTCCTATGTTCAAGTACTTGGTGACTTCCTTCAAGTGTCGTCCAAACGGCGTGTCTTCATCTGGTTGCATGAACTTGCTCCTTGAATCCGCCATTCCTAAAAGAGTAGAAAGTGGAGAGGGGTCAGAAATGAGAAGAGAGAAGCTTTCTAGGGCTTAAGCTTAGTGGTCGTGTCCTACAGTCAGCGTGTGCTCTGATACCAACTTTGTAGCGACCAGACCTCAAATGGTCTGTGCTGCTGTGCACCAGTGTCATCCCTGGGTCAGTAATGCTGACACGCACAGTACAAATGGAGGATTTATAACAGAGTAGCAATCACACACTTATTACATCGAATATCTCCGAAGAGATTAAGTATGATAAACATGGCTTAAGGCCATCTAATAACGATAACAGCGGAAGACTTGGAAGATAAGTGAGTCCATCAACTCCAGCGGCATCACTGAGTTTAAGACCACGACCTAAGGCACCTTACTCGTCGTCTGAAAAGTCTGCAACATGAAACGTTGCAGCCCGAGAACGGGTCAGCACATAGAATATGCTGGCAAAGTAACACATAAAGAGTAATGAACAATAATAATGCTATACTACATGCATATATGGCTGGTGGAAAGCTCTATGGTTAAAGTTTTGCGAAAAGCCAATTTTTCCCTACTACAAAGGAATAAATTTTATTTAACTATCATGGTGGTTGTTAAACATTGAGAAGGTACCTCCAACTCAATCCCAATTAAGTGCCATCATTAACCCAACAAAATTAATTAAAAGTAACATGGTGATGAGATTCAAATGATAATCCAGGTACTAGATACTCAAGTTGTCCATAACCGGGGACACGGCTAACCATGATTAGTTTGTACACTCTGCACAGGTTTGCGCACTTTTCCCCACAAGACTCGATCGCCTCCGCTCGATTCTCGCACTGCATGATGTTTGAGAAACGGATGACCAAGACACAGTCTTTCAGGAACAATCACTCTTTACTCTGGGTGGACCGGTACACCTACTTTCCCCTACATCTGCTAGTCCACCTCTTCAAGAGATCATGTAACCTACTCAACTATGCTAGAGCCCATAATAGCTTGTGGCTGCACACGGAAGTTTCTAGCATAAATAATCTTATGATCCCTTTGAGCCTGGGTGGCGGACCTTATAAAATCAGACAACACTGGGTTCTCCAGGTGCCTCAATCCACCCAGATGTGAGTTTTAGTTGCCACCTTAAGTTGAACCATTAATAAACATCTCGCATCTGTCATGAATATCTCTCAAACCCAATCCACGTCCACGAGCATAGCATGGCAATAATAAAAGCAACGTAGAAGTAACTCCCAAGGGTTTGATAAGAAAACAGGTAATAGGTACTACCTCAACTACTTCCCAGCTCCCACAATTTAATCAGATCCTAATCATGCAATTGTTTGAGGAATAGATCTAATGCAATAAAACTGGGTATGGAAAGTATGATCAAAGTGTTACTTGCCTTGCTGATGATGCGCAAAACCTAGCGATTCGAAGTAACAAGCGGCACACTCCGGGTACTCTATCGCAAACAAACAAACAAACATACAATCAGTACTCATCTAATGCACAAGTAAAACTCGAATGAAAGATCCAACCAGAAAGTTCAACTTAAGAACTCCGGTTTGCAAAATGAATCAACTCGAAAGAAACAACGAAAGTCAAACGGCGAAAGAAAGAAGCTTCGTTTACTAATCTGGATCTAGGTCAAATTTTACTGTAGCGAAAACTTGTTTGAGTAGGTTAAACGGAAAGAGAATTTCGAGACGAAACTCTAGGCGCTTGAATCGCCTGATTCCGATAAACGAGCGAGAAGTTAAACAGAAACGAAGATTTGATCAGAAATCGAATCTGAGATAATCGTAGAAAAAATCCGGCGAAAAAGAAAAACGGACGACCGGTTAAAGAACGGACGTTCGTTAACAGAGAAAAAACCGACGAACGCGTTCGTTAAAACGAACGGTTCGGTAAACGCTCGCAAAATAATAAAACCGAAAAAAAACCGATCTAGTGTTTTTTTAAACGAAGGGTTTTTTTTTAAAACAAAACCGGCGTTGAACGGGGCAGGC
>NC_057811.1:390738465-390748792 GCF_018294505.1 Triticum aestivum | reverse complement strand
AGCAAGCTTGGAGGAGGGGGCAAGCTCCGGCGGGGTCGGACTCCCGTGTCCACCGTGGACACGGCGGCGGCGCGCTCCCATGCGGAGGAAGGAGAGGGCGACGGGGTGGGCCGGCGGCCTGGCGCTCGGCGGGGCTCGGCCCAGCGGGCGCGCGCTGTTTTTTTTTAAACGTATCGCGGAAAATAATTCACAAAAAATTAAATAAAAGGCCGAAAAATATAAAACAAATTTTCCCCGTCTAGTTAGAAAATCTAGAATAGGGTGAACATTTTTTTAACACAAAATAAATATTTTGAAAACATGCAATATTTTAATGCAATAAAAATGGCAATAAAATCCAAATAAATTCCAATAAATGATTTTAACATTTTTCCTCCAGTATTTCAATTGTTTTGGAGAAGTCATATTTTCTCCTCTCGTTTATTTTCAAAATGAAATATTTTTCCGGAGAAAAAACAATTAAAACCAAAATCCTCATCTTAATATTTGATGAAAATCAAATATGAAAATTCGAGAAAAATCCCCAACTCTCTCCGAGGGTCCTAGAGTTGCTTAGGATTTATCGAGGATTTGTCAAAATGCAATAAAACATGATATGCAATGATGATCTATGTATAACATACCAAATTGAAAATTTGGGATGTTACAAACTTGATGAGCCTAGCATATGCAGATATGGCCTCGGAACACGGAGACCGAAAGGTCGAGCGTGAATCATATAGTAGATATGATCAACATGGTGATGTTCACCATTGAAACTACTCCATCTCACGTGATGATCGGACATGGTTTAGTTGATATGGATCACGTGATCACTTAGAGGATTAGAGGGATGTCTATCTAAGTGGGAGTTCTTAAGTAATATGATTAATTGAACTTAAATTTATCATGAACTTAGTCCTGATAGTATTTTGCAAATTATGTTGTAGATCAATAGCTCGCGTTGTTGCTTCCCTATGTTTATTTTGATATGTTCCTAGAGAAAAATTATGTTGAAAGATGTTAGTAGCAATGATGCGGATTGGATCCGTGATCTGAGGACTATTCTCATTGCTGCACAGAAGAATTATGTCCTTGATGCACCGCTAGGTGACAGACCTATTGCAGGAGCAGATGCAGACGTTATGAACGTTTGGCTAGCTCAATATGATGACTACTTGATAGTTTAGTGCACCATGCTTAACGGCTTAGAATCGGGACTTCAAAGACGATTTGAACGTCATGGACCATATGAGATGTTCCAGGAGTTGAAGTTAATATTTCAAGCAAATACCCGAGTTGAGAGATATGAAGTCCCCAACAAGTTCTATAGCTAAAAGATGGAGGAGAATAGCTCAAGCAGTGAGCATGTGCTCAGATTGTCTGGGTACTACAATCGATTGAATCAAGTGGGAGTTAATCTTCCAGATAAAATAGTGATTGACAGAATTCTCTAGTCACCATCACCAAGTTAGTAGAACTTCGTGATGAACTATAGTATGCAAGGGATGACGAAAGTAATTCCCGAGCTCTTCGTGATGCTGAAATCGACGAAGGTAGAAATCAAGAAAAACATCAAGTGTTGATGGTTGACGAGACCACTAGTTTCAAGAAAAGGGCAAAGGGAAGAAGGGGAACTTCAAGAAAGAATGGCAAGCAAGTTGCTGCTCAAGTGAAGAAGCCTAAGTCTGGTCCTAAGCTTGAGACTAAGTGCTTCTACTGCAAAGGGACTGGTCACTGGAAGCGGAAATACCCCAAGTATTTGGTGGATAAGAAGGATGGCAAAGTGAACAAAGGTATATTGGATATACATGTTATTGATGTGTACTTTACTAGTGTTTATAGCAACCCCTCGGCATTTGATACTGGTTCAGTTGCTAAGAGTAGTAACTCGAAACGGGAGTTGCAGAATAAACAGAGACTAGTAAAAGGCGAGGTGACGATGTGTGTTGGAAGTAGTTCCAAGATTGATATGATCATCATCGCACACTCCCTATACTTTTTGGATTAGTGTTGAAACTAAATAAGTGTTATTTGGTGTTTGCATTGAGCATGAATATGATTTGATCATGTTTGTTGCAATACGGTTATTCATTTAAATTAGAGAATAATTGTTGTTCTGTTTACATGAATAAAACCTTCTATGGTCATACACCCAATAAAATGGTTTGTTGGATCTCAATCGTAGTGATACACATATTCATAATAATGAAGCCAAAAGATGCAAAGTTAATACTGATAGTGCAACTTATTTGTGGCACTGCCGTTTAGGTCATATTGGTGTAAAGCGCATGAAGAAACTCCATACTGATGGGATTTTGGAATCACTTGATTATGAATCACTTGATGCTTGCGAACCGTGCCTCATGGGCAAAATGACTAATACGCCGTTCTCCGGAACTATGGAGAGAGCAACAGATTTGTTGGAAATCATACATACAGATGTATGTGGTCCGATGAAAATTAAGGCTCGTAGCAGGTATCATTATTTTCTGACCTTCACAGATGATTTGAGCAGATATGGATATATCTACTTAATGAAACAGAAGTCTGAAACATTTGAAAAGTTCATATAATTTTAGAGTGAAGCGGAAAATCATCGTAACAAGAAAATAAAGTTTCTACGATCTGATCGTGGAGAAGAGTATTTGAGTTACGAGTTTGGCCTTCAGTTAAAACAATGTGAAATAGTTTCACTACTCACGCCACCTGGAACACCACAGTGTAATGGTGTGTCCGAACATCATAACCGTACTTTATTAGATATGGTGCGATATATGATGTCTCTTGCCGATCTACCACTATCATTTTTGGGGTTATGCATTAGAGACAGCTGCATTCACGTTAAATAGGGTACCATCTAAATCCGTTGAGACGATATCTTATGAACTGTGGTTTGGCAAGAAACCAAAGTTGTCGTTTCTTAAAGTTTGGGGTTGCGAAGCTTATGTGAAAAGGTTTCATCCTGATAAGCTCAAACCCAAAGCGGAGAAATGTGTCTTCATAGGATACCCAAAGGAGATAGTTGGGTACACCTTCTATCACAGATCCGAAGGCAAGACATTCGTTGCTAAGAATGGATCGTTTCTAGCGAAGGAGTTTCTCTCGAAAGAAGTGAGTGGGAGGAAAGTAGAACTTGATGAGGTAACTGTACCTTCTCCCAAATTGGAAAGTAGTTCATCACTGAAATCAGTTCCAGTGATGCTTACACCAAGTAGTGAGGAAGTTAATGATGATGATCATGAAGCTTCAGATCAAGTTACTACCGAACCTCGTAGGTCAACCAGAGTGAGATCCGCACTAGAGTGGTACGGTAATCCTGTTCTGGAGGTTATGTTACTAGACCATGGAGAACCTACGAACTATGAAGAAGCGATGGTGAGCCCAGATTCCGCAAAATGGCTTGAGGCCATGAAATCTGAGATGGGATCCATGTATGAGAACAAAGTATGGACTTTGATTGACTTGCCCAATGATCGGCGAGCCATAAAAAATGGATCTTCAAGAGGAAGACGGACGCTGATAGTAGTGTTACTATCTACAAATCTAGACATGTCGGAAAAAGGTTTTTGACAAAGTTCAAAGTGTTGAATACGATGAGATTTTCTCACTCGCAGCGATGCTTAAGTCTGTCCGAATCATGTTAGCAATTGCCGCATTTTATGAAATCTGGCAAATGGATAAACAAAACTGCATTCCTTAATGGATTCTTTAAAGAAGAGTTGTATATGATGCAACCAGAAGGTTTTGTCAATCCTAAAGGTCCTAACAAAATATGCAAACTCCAGCGATCCATCTATGGACTGGTGCAAGCATCTCGGAGTTGGAATATACGCTTTGATAAGTTGATCAAAGCATATAGTTTTATACAGACTTGCAGTGAAGCCTGTATTTACAAGAAAGTGAGTGGGAGCACTACAGCATTTCTGATAAGTATATGTGAATGACATATTGTTGATCAGAAATAATGTAGAATTATTCTGCAAAGCATAAAGGAGTGTTTGAAAGGAGTTTTTCGAAGAAAGACCTCGGTGAAGCTGCTTACATATTGAGCATCAAGATCTATAGAGATAGATCAAGACGCTTGATAAGTTTTTTCAATGAGTACATACCTTAACAAGATTTTGAAGTAGTTCAAAATAGAACAGTCAAAGAAAGAGTTCTTGCCTGTGTTACAAGGTGTGAAATTGAGTAAGACTCAAAGCCCGACCACGGCAGAAGATAGAAAGAGAATGAAAGTCATTCCCTATGCCTTGGCCATAGGTTCTATAAAGTATGCCATGCTGTGTACCAGATCTATTATATACCCTACACTGATTTTGGCAAGGGAGTACAATAGTGATCTAGGAGTAGATCACTGGACAGTGGTCAAAATTATCCTTAGTGGAATAAGGATATGTTTCTCGATTATGGAAGTGACAAAAGGTTCGTCGTAAAGGGTTACGTCGATGCAAGTTTTGACACTAATCTAGATGACTCTAAGTCTCGGCCTAGATACATATTGAAAGTGGGAGCAATTAGCTAGAGTAGCTCCGTGCAGAGCATTGTAGACATAGAAATTTGCAAAATACTTACGGATCTGAATGTGACAGAGACCCGTTGACTAAAGTTATCTCACAATCAAAACATGATCACACCTTAGTACTCTTTGGGTGTTAATCACACAGCGATGTGAACTAGATTATTGACTCTAGTAAACCCTTTGGGTGTTGGTCACATGACAATGTGAACTATGGGTGTTAATCACATGGTGATGTGAATTATTGATGTTAAATCACATGGCGATGTGAACTAGATTATTGACTCTAGTGCAAGTGGGAGACTCAAGGAAATACGCCCTAGAGGCAATAATAAAGTATTATTTATTTCCTTATATCATGATAAATGTTTATTATTCATGCTGGAATTGTATTAAGCGGAAACATAATACATGTGTGAATACATAGACAAACAGAGTATCACTAGTATGCCTCTACTTGACTAGCTCGTTAATCAAAGATGGTTATGTTTCCTAGCCATAGACATGAGTTGTCATTTGATTAACGAGATCACCTCATTAGGAGAATGACGTGATTGACTTGACCCATTCCGTTAGCTTAGCACTCGATCGTTTAGTATGTTGCTATTGCTTTCTTCATGACTTATACATGTTCCTATGACTATGAGATTATGCAACTCCCGTTTACCGGAGGAACACTTTGTGTGCTACCAAATGTCACAACGTAACTGGGTGATTATAAAGGTGCTCTATAGGTGTCTCCAAAGGTACTTGTTGGGTTGGCGTATTTCGAGATTAGGACTTGTCACTCCGATTGTCGGAGAGGTATCTCTGGGCCCACTCGGTAATGCACATCACTATAAGGCTTGCAAGCATTGTGACTAATGAGTTAGTTGCGGGATGATGTATTATGGAACGAGTAAAGAGACTTGCCGGTAACAAGATTGAACTAGGTATCGAGATACCGACGATCGAATCTCGGGCAAGTAACATACCGATGACAAAGGGAACAACGTATGTTGTTATGCGGTCTGACCGATAAAGATCTTCGTAGAATATGTAGGAACCAATATGAGCATCCAGGTTTCGCTATTGGTTATTGACCGGAGAGGTGTCTCGGTCATGTCTACATAGTTCTCGAACCCGTAGGGTCCGCATGCTTAAAGTTACGATGACAGTTATATTATGAGTTTATATGTTTTGATGTACCGAAGGTTGTTCGGAGTCCCGGATGTGATCACGCACATGATGTGGAGTCTCAAAATGGTCGAGACATAAAGATTGATATATTGGACGACTATATTCGGACACCGGAAGTGTTCCGGAGAAGTTTCGGATAAAACCGGAGTGCCGGAGGGGTTACCAGAACCCCCCGGGAAGTACTGGGCCTTAGTGGGCCTGAGGGGAGAGAGAGGACAGCAGCCCAGGAGGTGGCGCGCCCCCTCCCATGGGGAGTCCGAATTGGACTAGGGGAGGGGGCGCGGCGCCTCATTCCTTCTCCCTCTCCCTCTCTTTCCTTCCCCCTTCTCTCTTCCTAGTTGGACTAGGAAAGGGGAGTCCTACTCCTACTCGGAGGAGGACTCCCCCCCCTTGGCGCGCCCTCCTCCTTGGCCGGCGGCCTCCCCCTTTCTCCTTTATATACGGGGGCAGGGGTCACCCCATAGACACAACAATTGATCATTGATCTCTTAGCCGTGTGCGGTGCCCCCCTCCACCATATTACACCTCGATAATATCGTAGCGGTGCTTAGGCGAAGCCCTGCGTCGGTAGAACATCATCATTGTCACCACGCCGTCGTGCTGACGAAACTCTCCCTCAACAATCGGCTGGATCGGAGTTCGAGGGACGTCATCGAGCTGAACGTGTGCTGAACTCGGAGGTGTCGTGCGTTCGGTACTTGATCGGTCGGATCGTGAAGACGTATGACTACATCAACCGCGTTGTGTTAACGCTTCCGCTTTCGGTCTACGAGGGTACGTGGACAACACTCTCCCCTCTCGTTGCTATGCATCACCATGATCTTGCGTGTGCATAGGAATTTTTTTGAAATTACTACGTTCCCCAACAAGAAATCCCTCTTAGCTCACCAGAGGAGCATGATGTTGGGGCCCAATCAAAAACACAGACAAGTTACAAATTTAGACAGCATGTTGCGTATAAGTTAGCAAGCAGTTGGCCATTCTGTGCCTCAATTAAAGTCTTAGGGAGCATAATGAACAGCAGAGGGTTTCATACAAACATACTACAGCAGGCAAAACTATGCAATCATTAGCGTAGTATAAACTAGATTGTGAGCCTCATGCAATAATAGTTGGTTAATAGACTTCAAAGCTTCAGGCACACTTCGGTAGAGTAATTAAATGGTAAGGCCTTTAATTATGTCAACTAATAGTGATACAAGTACCGAACATCAGGCATGATTATTTGGGAATCTCCTTAACTGAGGACAAATAAAGCAATTGAAAAGACAAAATTAACTATGCCTGAAACAAACAAGGAATTGAACTGTTGAGTTGCATACAGTGACTTACCTTAGCAGGTTGAAGAGACTCAGCGCAGCTCCTACTTCTCTTGCAAGGCTCCTTCCTAACATGTTGTACTTGGAAATCCTCAATCTTATCTTCATTGCACCCCCTCTGCTAGGTGACACAAACTAGTTACTCGTCTCCTTGGAAGATAAATATGCATACTTTCCAGTCTGTGAACACAAAAGGATGAGATTATAACAAAACAACACCAGATAATGAAACATGCCGCATCTCTTGCACTTGCACACAATGAAATGAGCATTTACTATGTCTGCACTATGTAAAAACTAGGCATACCTTCGAACTGGATCTCCAGGTACTGTTAGAGAGCCTACTGTAGTGTACAGCCAAACCTTTATGTCACCTATGAGTTAGACAAGGCCCCACTACAGCAGCCCTTAGTGTTAAAATCGTTGACAAGCTCTGTTAGATTGTTAGGTCAAGAATAGCAAGTAATCAAAGCAAACAGTCCTAGTATGGCTGGCTGATGCAAACAAGCAATTGAACAGATGTGTGAGCAAATCTTACATATCAAGAAAAGAAGCAAAGAAGGAGGCTTAAAGACCATCACTTGACTGACCAGATTTAAGGGGCATTTAAACATCATGTGCAACGTATGAACTAACATAAACATTGCATATTCCAGATTCTACAATGGAATGCACATGTATTAGGTTATGCCATGTATGATGATGCCTAAATGTACAAATAGCAGGCAGGAGTGATTCATCATTGCACACACAATTGAATTGCAGGTTAATGGCCAGTTCGATTCCTCCTTTTCAAGGCATATTGTCAAAATAAGCCATAAAAGATGTAAAGAAGTCATTTTTGAGTTATGGGCTTGGGCTTAACTAATTTCGCTTTGGAGGGGGTGTTTTGGGTAGAACCTCACTAAAAATTGAAGGGAAGGGGAATAGTGAAATGACTCTATTGTCTGCCTATATTACACTCAAAATGCAACTGCTGACGCCCATGTCACACCTGACCCTCAAGTAAAAACAAACACGCAAGCATTCATTGCCCTGCCCGCTTGCATCTCCTCTCCCATTTCCCTCTACCTCGATCCCCTGCCTGCAGCACTAGGGTTCATCCAGCGAGCCGTCACCACTGGTCCCATCTGGCCTAGTCCTCGACGATGCTATGTCCAGCTAGGCTACATGGCCGGCGGGTATGGGTAAATCTCCCTGGCTGCTCCTCCCTCTGGCGCCGCCCCTCATTCTCATGGTCTCCAGCAGCTGCTCCACTGTGGTTCGTCCAATGCACTACTCCGGCGGGCGCTGCACAACTACGGCTGATGCCACACTGCGGCAGAAGGCACCTTATTCCCCTCCCCTCCTCCCAGGCCATGGCCTTGAGGTGCTGTTGAAGGATGAGCTCATCTAACAAGGTGAGGATCTCCTCTGATGTTTTGCCAAATTTTCATTCTGATCCACTATAGGATGAATTGCTATGAGCTGCTTCTGCTGCTGCTATATGATGCATTGATATGAGTTGCTCCTACTGCTGCTATATAATGAATTGCTATGAGCTGCTGCTGCTGTATGATGAGTTGCTATGAGCTGCTGCTACTATATGGTGACTTGCTATGAGCTGCTGCTCATATATGATGAGTTGCTACAAGCTGCTCCTGCTGCTGCTATATGATGAATTGCTACAAGCTGCTCCTGCTGCTGCTATATGATGAATTGCTATGAGCTGCTCCTGCTGCTGCTATATGATGAATTGCTATGAGCTGCTGCTGGTATATGATGAATTGCAGACTGCTGCTGCTGTATGATGAGTTGCTATGAGCTGCTGCTGCTATATGATGCTTTCAGGTGGTGCTGCTATACGATAATAACCAGCCACTTGGACCATCGAATTTCAATAAATAATTGTTCTTCATTTAAATGTGGGTCATGCCTTCTTCGTTTAAATTAGGCAATGACATCTCTATGGAAAACATTGACCAAAGTAGATTGTGCCAAGTAGATGGTATCTTTGTATTTGCATTTTGAGCAAATAGTGATGGTCTGTTTTCCTATCATATTAATTACTGCACAGGGTTCAATTTTTGATGTTTGCAAGTCAAATTAATTTCCATATGGGCAGCAAAATGAAAAAAATATAATGCAATCTAGACTTTCCACTGATCATACCAAAGATAAGCTGAAAACGCAATGAAAAGAACTAGTTGGCTTATTACATGGAGCTTATATTCACAGGTGCTTATTTTCTTAGGATAACTCGTAATAACTGTCCCTAAGAAACTTGGCTAATAGAACTGGCATACAAATAACATGTCACGATGATTGCAATGGAGGAGTGACGTACCATAGCACACTGTATAGTCTCACCGCTGCCTCTTCTTTTTTTGCGATGTTCCATGAAATTTCCACATACATCTTGTACTTTTTCATTGTGTAACCCTATCTGCAAGTTGACACGGCTAATTTCAGACATCTCTACATGATACTACATTGCATATCCCTTGCGCATATTTAAACCACCAATTAACGATTGTGTGCGTACCATAAACTAGCCATTACTCTGTATGCTGGACTAGCAGGCACTCTAAGGGAGCCTAATGTAGTGCACTGGAATTCCTACATGCCACCTACGATTTTGTGTAATGTACTGCCCCTGTTCCTAAATATATGTCTTTGTAGAGATTCTAGTATGGACCACATACAGATGTATATAGATGCATTTTTGAGTGTAGATTCACTCATTTTGCTCCGTATGTAGCCTATAGTGGAATCTCTAGAAAGACTTATATTTAGGAATGGAGGTACGAGGTAGTATCATGTATGACATCTAAATATCTAATTTAGCAGCCAGTAGTAGAAATCATTGTCTGCACAAAGGGATTACTGGTCGAAAATCCTAGCAAAGCACGCTGGCAGGCGCAGAACAATACAAGAGAGAGAGACGCGCTTACAAGATCATAGCAATGCCTCAGTCCAGGATCTTGGTTGGCCAAGCTGTTAGATCCAGAAGAAATATCGTCCTTGTAGTTTTTGCTAGCTCCATAACAGGTAACAGCGACCGGTTAGTATATTTGAAGTACATCGGGCAGGTGATGCTGGACAGGTTTAAAGGTGACAAGTACCTAGGCCATGGCGGTTGCTTGGCATCTCTCCAGACGGTGGAATCAGGTTAGAAACGTCGAGGGTGATGACGCTGCGCTGGCTATCGGGGGTCCGGTAAGGAGATCTAGAACCGTTGAGTAGGGTGTTTTTGGAGCGGCTCCGGTAGGGTGGACTACGGTGTGGGCGAAGCAGATCTGTGGCTGTGGACGAGGGCGTAGGTGAAGCTGCTCCGGTGGTTGGGTTAAGG